>NW_009798297.1:437363-443861 GCF_000520075.1 Aphanomyces astaci | reverse complement strand
CCGAAGTTTAAAGTCCGAAAATTGATTTTACGACTTGCTAAAACGATCTATTATTTTGAAAACTCCAAGGCTGTTGTCGTTAAAATTTGGTGATTATCTGTTTCGTTCTAGTATAAGTAACGTCCCAAAATATCAACAAACTACTGTACATGTAGTACTATGTAGTAGTAACGTAGAATGCCAATTGTTGCAATACATCTTTTGCTGTTTTTACGAGAAAGGTTAATTTAGTTTGGATCATCATGTGTTTTACAGTGCTCGACAGCTTCGAGGGTGCTTCTCAGAACTGTATCGATTATGAAGAGGTTTTCTGCGACCCAGCAATATAGTTGTCATAGTTTAGACCAATGAAAACGTATTATACTGAATAATATCCAATAAATCGGTCATAATATATGTATTCCCATTACTCACAGGAGGGCCGATAATTAGATGGATAAATGTATATATTTATAGGATGAAAATTCGCTAGTTTTGAAACTTTGAAGCATCATTATGGCAAGACTATAAACATTCGGGATTCGTTCAAAATAGCAAGTTGTAGAGTGGACCGAACGCTACATATGATATATTAAACGTTTCTGACTAACATTTTTGTAACAAAAGTTAATGCTCAAAGGCACCCTCGAAGCTGTCGGGCACTTTTAAGACATTCCTCCGTGAGGGCCGACACTAGAACCACATATTGTGGAACCGCTTCGCCAATTGTAACACGCCTGCTCGATCAGAGGCGGTGTGTAATCATCGGTTTTTACTTCGCTCGACGCTTCATACCTCGTGCTTCGACGGATCTTCTTGGAAGTTTGGTCCTCGTCTTCGTACGGAGCCCTTGTTATCCGGATTTCCCAGGGGAGGGACGGATAATCCTTGCGGAAATCATCCGGGGAAGCCAGGGATCGAACCCACAAATTTTTTTACGAGAATGGTGGACGGAGGAGTGTTGCAGAGACCTCCGTCATCGTCGCTGTACTACACCCTCCTCAGTAGACTCTTCAGTGTATTGCTTCGACGCTGCACTCCACTGTCTGCTGACATCGATTGGCTGCCGTTCCATGCCTTTGACGGCGGGTCCAGTACGCTATCATGGCCGCGTAAGTGCGCCTCCCACGTTGTCACAAATCAGTTGGACGATACATTCGTCCTCACAATTATATATCACTGATTGACTACCTATGATAAATTATTGTATTCTCGGCATCCTTCTCAATCCTGCTCATCTTGGCTCAACGAAATTTTATTGTTGCAACATAGGAAACGTTGAACGCATGTTTTGACGTTTGACGTATGAAGTAGGTACTCACTGGCAGTAAGATATTATGATATACTACTCGAGTAAATCAAGCACTGCGATAATCATGTCCGTAGCCAACCAGAACTGTCAATCACACCTTGTCAGGTCTACTGTACTATTAATACTAGTACTATAGTAGTACCTGGAGTACTGGTAGTAAGTACATGCAACGAATACAATCTGTCGCAGACAAATAACCCCGAAAAACGTTCAATACAGAAATCTGGATACCGTTCAGCCAAGACTGAAAACCGTTCAAACTAATAAACTCTAGTAAGAGGAGGTATATTTTTTGTACTCTGACCACCTCAACTCCTACTACGGGATTTAGCATTATACTTCGAAGTACTTCGAAGTATGTGCACGCAGGGGTAGGACGAAGTCCCGGGGTTACAAGGTTACGGGAAGAAATTTTTTGCTTGAACGGTTTTCAGTCTTGGCTGAACGGTAGTCAGATTTCTTGAACGTTTTCCCATAGTTTCCGGCGTACAAAGGGACCTGTAAGAAGTACTACTAACAGTTACTATTACGTAATAGAAGGGGAGTGATGAAATATATCGAATATACGAGGCACATGGCGTGAATCAGTTGTGCGTACAGAAAAAGCTGACCAAATAGAAACATGGTGTCATTTACAATCTACTAATCCTGTAGAAGTTCTGTCCTACAGTACTGTCTTATACTAGTACTTCGAAGTAGTAGTTAGTGCACGGTACTACAGTCTAGATATGTAGTACTACGTAGTACTAGTACTACGTAGTACCGCAGTATGCACGAGTTAGCTTTGTACTACTACAGTAGTATGGTGCACTTCATCTAAAAACTTCCAACTGGCCAAATCGAAGAGTGATTGTACGACTCAACTTGCTGAAATTTTGAGATATGAATATTTAATAGTAGTCAGAAAATTTTGTGAAAAGTTGGTAGTTTCTACCAGTAGGTGATGTGCACCATACCTGTAGTACGTCGTATTATGTACCTGTGTTAGATTTACACCCTTCCTACTCTTCGTTCAACAGAAACATGGGATGGAGCCCGTTGATTGCGGCCTCTTGCAATTCCAAACTTTGAGACAGTATATTTCTGGAGAATATCCGCGACATACTTGGCCATTCCTATATCGTTAACCTTATGATTTGCTACCCACCCATCTTGTTTGTCATTATTCGCTACTACACGACTGTCTACCACGAAATGACTTACTGTAATTTGTGACCTTCAAGGAATCGATCCTCCCTTCAGCGGAATTGGTGGAGGCACAACAATCAATTCATTCTCAATTTCACGGCTGCAATGGCAAGCCACGGCAACAAGGAGGCGGCGGACTTGGAGGAACGCGTGTCGTACATCCACTCGAACACGGCCAAAGACGATAATGGTTACGTCGAAGCGAAATCACCCAAGGACCTGGAAGAAGGGGCGCTGGCTGAAGGGGGTGCGCTGAACTTGTTCTCCCGCGAAGCGTTTGCCCTGTTCGTGCAGTACGGCGCTATCGGTATCATGTACAACATAATCCCGGCAGTGCAGTATCCCATCTTCAACATCTACCTCAACTTGGAAGGTTACCAAACATCGTCGTACAGAGTGTTGATTGTGATCGGGTGGTCGTTCAAGGTCTTTTTTGGCATGCTGTCGGATTGCGTCCCCATCTATGGCTATCGTCGCAAGTCGTGGATTTTGATCGGATGGACCATCACGATGACCTGTCTGAGTGTGTTGGCATTTTCGCCGTTCGGCGAGCCGTTTTGCAACCGCGAAAAGACCAAGTATTGCGCTACGCCTTTAGAAAAGGTGCCAGAGCCCGAGCTGCAGTACTTCAACTTATCCGCCCCCGACAGCGGCACGTTGTTCATCCTTCTGTCCATGTTTATCGCGTTTGGGTACGTCTTGGCTGCGAGTGCGTCGGACGCGATGGTGGTCGAATATGCCCAGCGAGAACCTATTGCCATCCGCGGTCGCATCCAGACCGCTATCTACACCGTGCGCGAGATCACTGGCATCCTCTCTCACTGCGTGAGTGCGTTTGGGCTGAACGGCCCCAACTACGGCGGGTCGTTTTCGTTTGCGTTGTCGCCGAATGCTCCATATGGCATTGCCTTGGCGCCGTGTGTTGTGGTGGTGCTCTCGACGATATTTGTTCTCGTGGAGAAGAAGTCTGAGGCTGTGTCCTTCCCCCTATGGTGGGGCAAGTTTTGGGAATCTCTCCAGAGTCGCGTGTTGTGGCAAGTTTGTTTGTTCCGATTCCTCAGCAACGTGTTCTTCAGCGTGCGCACCACTGCGACGTTGCCCATCTCGACGTACTGGGCGAGGGTCGAACCTCTCAACGATGCGCTCTCGAACATCTTTGGGAATATGGTGTTTGCTTCTGTTTTGGTGATTGTGGGCAAATGGGGGCTTAACTGGAATTGGCGCTGGACCATCGCCGCTGGTACCCTCGGGATGGTCGTCGTTGACGGCTTTACCGTGTTCTTGACGATCTGGGACGTCGTGCGCAACCAGTGGTTCTTTAATGGAGTGGGGTTGGCCGAGCAATTTCCCCATGGCCTCCGCTTTATCGTGTCCTCGTACGTGGCCGTGGAAATCGCCGACAAGGGCAATGAAGGCGCCACGTACGGCTTGATCACCACGGTGAGCAACCTCGCGGGTCCCTTTGCCAGCATCTTTTACAAATACGTCAACTCGTACTTCAAAGTAAGTCAGAATGACGTCAAGTCCGACACGCTCGAAGTGCGGTGGGACGTCACGTACGTGTACCTTATTTCATACGGGTTCAAGACCGCGTCGTTGTTTTGGTTGTTTTTGATGCCTCCCCAAAAGGCAGAAGCGAAGGCCCTGAAGGAGCGCGGTGGCAAGAGCAAAGTGGCGGGGTGCATTCTCGTGTCCTTGTTTTTGTTCTGCGTGTCGTTCGCCGTGTCCAGCAACATCATGTCTATCTTCCCCTCCACCAAGTGCTACCGTGTCGCAGGGGGCAACGGAGTGTTGGACCCCAACACGGGCAAGTGCCCCCAGAAATAGAAAAAGAAGTCTTGCATTTTGAAGTAGCGTATAATAAAGATTGCATATCTCGTGTTGTCCTGGCGGTTCCAATATTCATTGATAGTGAGGCGATAGACATCTAAGTTTTGCGTTACGGTAACACGTGGTCACGTACTGTGCGGGGGTCGAACCCCTCAACACCTCGATGGCTAGCATCTTGGACAACTTGTCCATACTCGATCTACAAGATGCTAGACAATGAGTTGTTTGTTACTCTGGAAATCTGTTCATGGTGGCGTGATGGGAGCTATAGTGAAATGGGCGGTGAACAATCGCCGCGGGCACCACGGACGTGATCCTCGTCGACGGGCTTATCATCATTCGAAGGCAAGGATTCCTTGAAGGCGACGCAGGGGCGTCGTGCGCAACCAGTGGTACTATAACAACATGGATCTGGCCGACAACGTCCCCGCTGACCGCGTTTGTGGCGGTCGAAGTGGCGGTGCCATGTACGGCCTGATCTCGACAATCACCAACCTCGCGAGCCCGTTTGACGGTGTTGTCTACAGGTACTTCGCCTGATTCGTCAAGGTGTCCCAGAACGACCTCAAGAGCGACAGACACCATCGACGTGCGGGGATGACGTCCCGTAAGTGTACATTTTCGTGTACGCGTGCAAGTTGGCGTCGTTCGGGTTGGTTGTTTTTCCTGCGTCCCCAAAAGGCAAGCACCATTTTCGACTGCCAGCACAAGCCGTGGATGGTCACAAACCGTGGATGTTGATCGAATGGGCCATCACGATATCTGTCTGATTATCATAACATTTCGTCGTTGGCGAGCTGTACTTCAACCGCGAAAAGACCAAGTATTGTTGCACGCCGCTGCAAATGGTCCCGACGGCCGACCTCCAGCACTTCAATCTGGACGACCCCAACCAAAGCACGGTGTTCGTCGTGTTATCCATGTTTGCTTCGTTCGGGTACGCCATCGCCGACTGCGCGTCGGATGCGATGCTGGTCTGTTACACCCAGCGAGAACTCACCATTACGCGAGGATGCCAGCGAGAGAGCGCACGACGTAGATAGTGGTCTGGATTCTGGATGCGGCCGCGGATGGCAACAGGTTCTTGCTGGGCTGCCCAGCAAGAACCTGTTGCGTATGCCCAGCCTGGGCATACTCGACCACCATCGTGTCCGACGCACTCGCAGCCATGACGTACCCAAACGCGATAAACATGGACAGAAGGATGAACAGAAGGATGAACAGCGTGCCGTTGTCGGGGGCGGATAAGTCGAAGTACTGCAGCTCTTCCAACGGCGTACCACAATAGCGAGTTTTCGGAGACTGGATTTGAGATAGAAATGGAGGTTGGGATTTCTAACTCAAAAGTAGAAAAACAACATTTTCGGGCAAGAATATACTTAAATTTGTGGTACATTTCGGCTCCTTTCGGACGAAAAGTAAGATACCGTTAGGTGAACGGATTGTTCACACAACCAGCAATTTGCGAGTCATGCGGTTACCACCAGTGCTTCGTAACCGCGATGTCGTGCTTCTCTTAACTGCACAGCTAGGGCAATGTCATGGTGATTTTGACACGTTCTTGGACACCCTCGATGTGTTGATTGAAGTTAACGCCTCCTACCACCTCCAAATACGGCTAAGCTCCGACAACTACTCAACGCACCCCTTCCGTCATGCCTACTACGACCACCACGTTTCCTACCAGCTGGTCCTTTGTCCCCACTACGACGGAGCGCCCTGATAAGAACAGCACAGTCAAGCCGGCCACCAGTCGCATTCAATCGTCGGAGTCCACCCACGGGACCACCATGCTTGTTGGTCTCATGCCCGTCCTCTTAGCGTTCTAGATCGTTAACTAGTTGAATATGCGCATTGAGTGAATCCAACTTGCCGGGACGGGATTGGGCGTCGTCAACTTAAACGACCGGGTTGGCTGGGCTATCGTTTATTGACATGGCAGGAATCGAGTGAAGGAATGGTCATCATCGTTTTATTATCCGGATGTTTATCGACATCGACGATGTATCTACCAGGTAGATACAAACTTTGCTGAGGTAGGTAGATTCTACCTCAGCAAAGTTTGGGAGATAGGTATGCCTGGATCTCCGAAATGTGTTGACTTGTTAACGTTAATGGAATTCGCAAGGTGAGCCTTTGCTCCTTTTTAATATCCAATCAGAGTCTATCACACCTTGTTTCTTACACAC
>NW_009798297.1:415677-434171 GCF_000520075.1 Aphanomyces astaci | reverse complement strand
ATTTACTGGGTTATATAAACGAACAGACGCTACATGTAGTCAAATCCGATGGCTACAATTCGTAGCATACCAGTATTGCGAAATGTTTAGCAAATTCAACTTAGCAAGTGCAACTTTAGGATAACGTTAACTGTGAACTGCTTGACAGCACCAAAATAAAAACTACCGGTAGTACACAAACCTGACCTTGTCTGCACAACTCACTGAGTTCATGATTAAAATGGTGCAGCGCTACTATTCGAGCACTTTGATAACTTAAAACACGACAAGTAAAATCTACAGATCGCAGGTTGCTTGAGTCGTAAAATCTAACAGTAAAATCGAACGTCAACTTTCAAATCTAACGTGGTGGCACCGAATCTGAGACCGTTGCAATGCTCAGTAGGGAGCCTAATCGTGGCCACTAAGTATTTGCGCATGGATGTCATACCAGTGTAGTATCAAGAATAAATTAGTTAGAAATCTGCACACGTCAACACAATATTAACACTAACATGGTCACAGCCAACGCCTAGCTAACAAGTTCCACGTAGTTGGGACCACCATCACACTCAATTTAAACTAGTAAAGGTGGTAGGAATCCACAAGCTAAGTAAAAACTAAACATCGTATGCCCACCAAGCAGAACTTACCGATACTAGTATTAAACATATCTATTAACGTGTTAAGCCCAAACTGTACTTCGACACAGGGGCAAACTAAACAGGCAAATGGACTCCACTTATAGTCAATCGAGTGCCCTCCCCAAGGTCAGCTTTCAATGCTTATCATACTACTGTAAGCCTATCTACTCCATAGTCGAATGTGGCTACCACCATATATTCTACAGGTAGTACAGGTAGTAATGACTCCTGCTCTATTAAGGGTTAAGGGTTCACTCTAGGGCGGCAAACATGTGAGCTTACCGGTACTAGTACTGTACTTCCACAGCACGGTCCTACACTATGTAGGTGTCCCCAATTGGTTGCCACGAATCTTGTACTATAACAGTTAAATACCATTGTAGAGCAAGGTGCATCGTTAGTGTGTCGGTTTGATTCCAAGTTGCAGACGACATAGTCGGCGTTTCGAGCCTAGCTTCGACCATTTCTTTTTGCCATAATTATACTCTGGTTGTTTTTGTGACCCTCCTAATTTTGATTTGTTTGTATAAAACAGTTTTATACCTATAAAATTGAATTCGAAAGGTATTGGCCACTTTGCTGTTTAGGGTATTTACAATCGACCTACAGTATGATCCGGTTGATGGAATGAAACATACATTTTTACCTTGATTTTTAATATATAGTTCTACATCATTGCAAGTTGGTTTACGCGTTCTCTTTATACCAGCAAATTCTTCGGCGAGGTGGCCAAGGAATGGCCGAGATATAGTAGTTTGTCGCGAGATGTTCGACACCGACGTTGGCAAGTCGGTCTTTCGCTATGTATGTGGGACTGGTACCACCGCTGAGGGCATCCCTCAGCGGTGACAACAGTCCACGAATGAGTGGTTTTGGCCAAGGAATGGCCGAGATGTAGTAGTTTGTATGTGTCGAGGGCATCCCTCAGTGATGGCACTAGGCCATGAATACGGATGGGTCGAGGTAGAGTAATCCAATAATCCAACATGTATCTATATTTGACGCATGGCCAAAATCATGTGGGCTTCACGCTTACTGCGTAGTAACTTGTAGAGCAAGCTGTTGGATTATTTGCGCGGTCTACAGGCAACTATTTATGACTGGAAATTGTACCACGTGCAAACCGTCCAAATTGGCGTACGCAGATTGAAACACGTGCAAATATACCACCTAAATTTAACCACGTGCATGCACGCCAAAATCCACGTGCAAAAATTCCACACCCGTAAACTTATCACGGTATCACGGCAGCATCGACCGTAGGCGAATGCGCTATCGGCCGCAACTGACCTACGCCGCAAGAGTCATCACCACATAAGTCATAAGCTATTGACTGCGGCGTACATACCGTGCCAGGGCCGCCACAACTGCAGCTCGACCTATGGCGTCACCGACCCTGAGGCTTCGCTGCTCCGTGTTTATGCACCGATGTCTCTATCCGGCCACTACAACCGGATACTGACTCCAGCAAATCCACAAGTCCATCAAATCTGTGTGACTTTTACTGGAATCAGCAAAGTACTGAACCGGATACTGGTGCGGTGCGAAAATATTTCAGTAAATTTTCAGTAAATCAGCACCCAGATTTACTGATTGGCCAATTTACAGGGCGCGGTTACAGCAGAAGTACCAATCTTTTAGCCACGTAAAACCGACACCAAAACAAGTGCAAAGCACAATACGTGGAAACTGTATTAATAAATACTTGGAGCCACTTCTTTATTTGCTAAAAATATCTCTTGGAACAGGCCCTAATAAATGAAAATGAAATGAAATGTTTTTTTACTCGTCCATTATTGCGACGACTTGGAACACGACGAGAGCTTGGCTTGATTTCTACGCTTAGGCCCATTGAACCTTCCAACAGCATGTTGCGCTGACACCCAAGCGTTGTTGTGTTTGTGTGCAAAGTACCTCTGGATTCGCAGAATTCTATCCAATCAAAAGCAAGTTGACCAAAATGCTGACCAATCCACGTCGAGGTCGAACGGTGGTTGGCCACTGCAGCTTGCGTTCCTCTCATCATCATAACAAGCAAGTAGTTGGTCATGGACAAGGATCTGTTTGGGAAGAAGGGCAAGGACCACCGCAAAAGCAAGAGCGGGGCCAAGGTGAACAAGAAGAAGAAAAAGAACCAGGAGCAGCTGGCCGCCGCAGACAAGAACGCTAAGCACAACCCCAAGGCGTTTGGCGTGGCCAAGATTGGCCGCGCCAAGCGCACGATCCAGCGTAACTTAGACAAGGCCCATCAGAAAGAGTATGTGCCGAATGTCAACCGAGTCGAAGACACGCCGCCGCCGACATGTGTGGTCGTCATGGGTCCGCCCGGCAGCGGCAAGTCGACGCTCATCCGATCGCTCGTGAAACGGTACACCCGCCACAACATTGGCGACATCAAGGGTCCCATCACGGTGATTGCTGGCAAGGACAAACGCATCACGTTCTTTGAATGCCCCAACGACCTCAATGCCATGGTGGTATGTTATTCTCGTCGGTGAGTTTCCATTGATGGGTGTTTAGGACTTGGCGAAAATCGCCGACTTGGTGCTGCTGATGGTGGACGCGTCATTTGGGTTTGAAATGGAAACTTTCGAGTTCCTCAATATCCTCCAGGTATGGCTATCTGTCCCTATCTAACAACGTCTTAACCGTTTGGGGCGCCATGTTGAATCTTCAATCTCGTGGTCGTCATAGGTGGCCGGGTTCCCCAAAGTGATGGGAATTCTCACCAACTTGGACAAATTCAAAAATAACAAGAGTCTCCGGACGACAAAAAAGCGCCTCAAGAGCCGCTTCTGGACTGAAATCTACCAAGGCGCCAAGTTGTTTTACTTTTCCGGGATTGTCTCCAACAAGGTAGGTACACATTGATGGATTGTTTGTTAATTAACTGTTCATATATATGTGACAAGTGCCATCAGTAGCACACTATTTAAAGGTTAACACTGAGCGTGCGTGCAATCCGATTGGCTCGATTCTTTTAGCAACCACCCAATGAATCATCCGTTTTTTCTTCATGTTTTGCAATCCTCTAATATAATATCGTTTTGCCATGTATTAGTACCCCAAGGGCGAAATCAACAACATGGTGCTGTACATTTCCCGCATGAAGTATCGCCCGCTAACATGGCGCAACTCGCATCCGTACTTGCTCGTCGATCGCTTCGAAGACGTGACACATCCCGACGTGATCCAGCAAAATGCCGTGGCCGACCGCAAGATCACGCTCTACGGGTACCTTCGGGGCACGCATTTGAAGCCAGGGATGAAGATCCACGTGGCAGGCGCGGGGGATTTCTTCATGGCGTCTGTGACGTCGCTGCCGGACCCGTGCCCGCTGCCGTCAAGAGTGAACGAAGTGACCAAGAAGCACCTGTCGGACAAGGACATTATGCTATACGCCCCCATGTCCGAGTACGTTGTTGTTATTGTCCTTATTGTTCGAGTTGAAGTCCCTAACTGGCGGTTGTGTTCTAGTGTGGGCAATATTACATTTGACAAGGATGCTGTGTACATCAATTTGGGTCACATCAACCACTCGAAGCGCGAGACGCTGGATGCGGACGAAGACAACACCGATGACGATAACGAAAAGAACAAGAACGGATACACCCGAGGCAAGGGCGGAGAAGGCACGGATATGGTCCAGCACTTGCAAGCGATCGAGTCTGGACTTGGTATTGACGAACGATTGAAAGGCGCGACGTTGAGCTTATTTAAGCACACGGCGGCGATTCGCGCTGATGAATTGGACTCGGACGATGATCCAGACAATGCAAGTGACGACGACGACAGTAGTGACGATGACGACAGCGGTGACGATGACGACAGCGGTGACGATGACGAAGCGTCGCGAGGCCGCCAAGGCACGACGAAACCGTCCGAACAACTTGAACGCGATGCCACGGGGCGCGTCCGCCGGCGCGCCATTTTCAATGTGACCGATGCCAACGAGAATGAAGAAACAATGGAGACCCTTGGGGATGATGACGACGACAGCAATGATGACGACGACAGCAATGATGACGAAAGCGATGACGAAGGAGATGCAGTGCCGGCGGCGGAATCGTCGCAGATGCGATGGAAAGACAACTTGGTCAACCGAGCGGCCAAGAATTTTCTCGAGCGAGAAGAACAAGACATCAACTTGATGGAATTGGTGTACGGCAACCCCGGCAAGCTGCACGTAGCGGACGCGAGCAAGGGGCAGCGGGGCCACGACAGCGACGACGACGACTTCTTTACGCTCAAATCAAGCAAGAAAGGCAACACCAACAACGGTCTCGCGGCACAGGTATATGTACCTACCTATGCCAAACAATAGGCTGACAAAATGACTCGTAGGACGACGAAAACGCTTTGGATTGCTCCAAGTTTCGACCGGCGCGCACTGACATGAAGGCGTGGGACATGCCAGACCTCCTCGAGAGTCTCCGCAACAAGTTTGTCACGGGCAACTGGGAGAAAAAGCGCGAGGGAGATGAAGAAGAAGATGGGAGTGACGGGTCTGACGTCGATGGGTCGTTTGAGGACCTGGAAACGGGCACCGTGCATGTGGGCAAGGCAGACGAAGAGTCGCCAGAGGCCATGCGCAAACGTTTGGGTGATGAAAAAGCCAAAAAACGAGCGACTTTGGACGATTTAGATGACGACAAGAACGACGACGACATTGACGACGAGATGACGGAGATCATGGTCGAAGCGAAAAGGTTGCAGGAAACGCAGGTACAACTATTAATATCGTGTGCATCCTTTTTTTTCTTTTTTTATTCAAAGTATGCTTCTTTATATATATATTCCTTTTTTTATCAAAACTTAAGTGTTTATATATTTTGTAGAGTCGTCTCCGATGTCTCGTTTTTATTGTTCAATTATGTTGTAATTTTCTTGTAGAGCCAACATTCATGGTTTGAATTCTGCTTTATGTATTGTTGATATATATATTTCTCTCTCTCATATGTATATACAAATATATTCTCCATCTTAGGCCCTTCGCAACGCCGAAGAGTTTGGCAACGAAGGCGAAAACACGCGGTTGCAGCTGGAAGGGTTTCGGAACGGCTTGTACGTTCGCATCGAGCTGCATGGCGTGCCTGCCGAGTTCGTCACGGGGGCACTGCCGACGCTGCCCATCCTCGTGGGGGGTCTCTTGCCTCATGAGCATGCGTTGGGTCTGATGCGGCTCCGCATTAAGAAGCATCGCTGGCATCGCAAAATTCTCAAAACCAACGACCCGCTCGTGTTTTCCATCGGATGGCGGCGGTTCCAGTCGCTGCCGCTGTTTAGCATTGAAGACACCAACGACCGGCATCGTTTTCTCAAGTACACAAAATACAACTCGTGATTTTTTTGTAGGGATTTCATATTTTTTTTAATTTTTTTTTGTCTAGGTACACCCCCGAACACATGCATTGTGGCGCGACCATCTACGCGCCGATTTGCCCGCCCAACACGGGGGTCCTGGCATTCCAAAACATGTCCAACTCGGTCGATGGCTTCCGTGTGAGTGCCACAGGCGTCGTGCTCGAGCTCGACCACACGTTTCACGTGATGAAAAAGCTCAAATTGATTGGCCACCCGACGAAAATTCACAAAAATACGGCGTTTGTGCGAGGTACGACAAAAGAACTATTTTTATTTTTTTTCAAAAATAAATATTATACTCATATTTTTTGGTTTTATTGTTGAAATGTTGTAGGCATGTTCAATTCCGAGCTCGAAGTGGCGAAATTTGAAGGCGCGAGCCTGCGCACCGTGAGTGGCATCCGCGGGCAGGTGAAGAAGGCGCAGCGCGGGGACAAGGGCGACTTCCGAGCTACGTTTGAAGACAAGATCCTCAAGTCCGACATCATCTTTTGCCGGACGTGGGTGCCCGTGGAACCCAAGCTCCTGTACAACCCCGTGACGTCGCTGCTCCAGTCCAACTGGCGCGCCATGCGAACCATGCGGGAGTTGCGCGCGGCCAACAAGCTTGCAATTCCAGTCAACCCTGACTCGGTGTACAAGGTATAGATATTTTCGCGTTTTCTAAATTTTGTTGTCTTTTTGCTCACATTTGTTTGAGTAGCCGATTGTCCGGCCAGAACGCCACTTTAATGCGCTCAAAGTGCCTGCGAAATTGCAAGCTAAGCTTCCATTTGCGAGCAAACCAAAATTGGACAAGAAGAAATCGTACGTTTATATATTTGGCATATATATGTTTGGTACATGAATATTTGCCATATATATATATTGATGGGATATATATGAGATATATATGTATATTTGGGATATAAATACTTGGCATATATATATTTGGTCATATAAATATTTGGCATATATATACTCATGGGATATATATATATATACCGGTATATCTATTTGGGATATATTTATATATAGATATACCTATTTGGGATGTATCTGTGTATATAATATATATACCTATTTGCGTGTATCTATGTATTGACGGGAACGAATGGTGTAGAAGCACGTCGTATGCCGTCAAGCGCGCGGTGGTGCTCGAGCCCGAAGAACGTAAAAAGTACACGCTGCTCCAGCAAGTCAACACCCTTCGCCGCGACAAGCAGACGATCCGCCAGGCCAAAAACCAGGCGCGGACGGACGCCAGCAACAAGCGCAAGGCGCAGGAGGACAAGCAGTTCGAAGCCGTGCATCGCGCCGAGAAGAAGGCCAAGTATCGCGCGGCAGGCAAAGACGCCAAGTACAAGGCCTCCAAGCACGCTTAGTTAAGAGTTTTCATTAACAATATCCAATATACAACCACAGCCAATTCTATAGTGTACTGTATGTAGAATGTATGAGATACAAGTACAGTTTGGGTTGTCCACAAACATCATCGCACTCACGTAAAGCTCGAGGACGTGACTGGCTGTTGAAAGCTCATTCCTGAACTAAGTAATCAACTTTCAACAATTACTATTATATTGTCAAGTCGATTATTCGAAATTGGAGTGGGGTATACTAGTACAGTATTGTGAATTCGCGATATAGGTACGTTTAGCAAGTGCGAAATGTGAATATGGTCACTTTGCGGACACCGTTCGGACAATTTCAGTCGGACATATGTACTTGATCACTTTGCGACACCTTTCAGTCGGACATACTTGACATTTGTATTGGACTTAAGGGGAACATATTTTGTCCGAACGAATATGTTCGGATATACTTGTGTATTGTATACACCCGCATAAGAACGATCAGCTTTTCAGTAGCGAGCGACGACATAGCATCCACCGCAGCGTAGCGGAGGTCGTGTGTATAATTTTGTGCAGGCGGTGCCTTGGCGAGGAGTGAGCTCCAATCGTGCACTTCACCGAATGTCCAATCGATTCCTCTTGTCAGGAAAAGCGGCAGGTAGGCCGCAGGCCGTGCCGCTACCCGGACAAGTCCTGTGGTACAACTATTCGCATTTAATGCGTAAATTCGGTTAAGTGCGTGTCCGAAGCACATATCAAGCAAATATTTGTCCGAGTCGTTCCTGTTCCAAGTAGATATTTTTAGAAATCGAAAAAATGGTTCCAAGTACAGTTTCCTACTATTAATTCCATTAATATCGATTTTTTACGCAAGGCACTACGGTATACCAAAAGTAGGAAAAAAGCTCCTTGACATCTTTTTCTAAATTGTGCAATCGATTTTGATTGGTTCATGCTATTTCTGAAAACTACTGGGAACAAAAATAGATTTGACCTTATACTCCGAATAAGGTCAAATCTATTTTTGAAAATACTAATCTGTTGTGTTGTGCCTTGTAGTTGGAGTTTATTTTGATACAGTAATCGTGAAGAAAAATGGTTGGCAAATGTACACTGTATGTAGCCATGTTTATGAAGCAAACCGTCGTTTTCTGAACGTTCAAGTACAGTACCAGTACTGTACATACAGTACACGCGATGAAAAGGTACATCGCACGTGGTGGGTGGTCCAAACCATTCAAGCAACGCATTAGACTCGTCTTATGATCTGTACATTGTGTAGTCGCAGCAGGGCTACGGTACATATGTAGTACTCCTTGTGAGAAAGCGAAGTGCAAAGTGAACTCGACTAACTGTGCGTGAATTCGAAAATGCGACAACCCAAAACCGCCCCGAATAAAATCACTTTTCCTGCAACATCCATACAAACGCCAAGTGTAGCATTTTTATTTTCAACCCAAAAACAAAAGAGTGTCGGATTGTATTATTCGACATAGCGTCGCCAGAATCAAATTTTGGAACGGCACCGAATGAAGCTGTCTAGCTTGACAAGGCGATGCAGATCGTGGCGCGAGCTCAAGGCACATGCGGTCATTGAGGTCAAGGTCCTCCTCTTGGAATGGAAGGTCGTACTCTTCGGCTTGGCGTGGCAATGTACGTCCCAGTCCCCGCCCTCTCGTCGTAGCTTGACACTTGCTTGTTGATCGTAGACATCCACAACATCTTTCACAACATTGCGTACTGGATGCAGACCAAGCTGTCTGTGGCTCAGCGCGTGCCTCTCTACGACCTTGGCTTTGAGCTGTTGCCCGAACTCTCGTATGTTTTCCTTACTCCGTTCGCATCAAGCAGTCACCTTTTCGTCTAGGGAATCCGCGTCGCACGTGTCCGAGTACTTGGTCTTTGGTGGGATCTTTGGGCCGAGCATTGTCCTCTTTGTGAGCGTTCTGTTCATTAAAGCATCGTCGACAACGTCGTCGTCATCGCCGCCTCGGTTCTTTGCACTCATTTTCAAGCGTGTGCTACTTCAAACTGCGCTCTGCTTGGTACTTACACTCCTCCCCGACTCCATCGATTATATATCCTCTATCTCTCACACACACACGATAATATGCAGATGCTTCGGTGCATTTCGTTCATGGTGACGTCCCTTCCTGGCCCAGCGTCGCACTGCCGGCCCCTGTACAACCAAACATGCTTGGATGCATTTCCAAGCGACCCAACGGCGTCCTATCGCTGTGTCGTCGGTAACCCCGACTTCCAGCCGCCCATGACTGTCGGCTCTATCCTGGGCCATGTGGACGCGCTCAACGGGTGCGGCGACCTCATGTTTAGCTCGCACACGACGTACACAATGTCAATGATCTTGGCCGTGTGGAAGTACTGGGGCAGCGTGCCGGTGCTGGTGGTGATGCTCGTGTTGCAGGTGGTGACGGCCTTCTTCATCGTAGCCGCCAGAAAGCACTACTCGCTCGACGTGATCTCAGCATTGTATGTCGTGCCCATGGTGTGGTTCATGCTCGAAGCATATCACAAGGATCTAAACCACAAGGATGCCGTGGTTACGCGCGAAGCGATGCGCAGTGCCTACGGAGTGGACATCCCAGACGAGATCTCCGCCGACTCCAACCTAGCCACCCTTGTGAACGACGACTCGTCTGCATTTCGGCCAACCCTCACCCCCTTGGCTATTCCATAAGACATACTAGTAACCACTTTAGAAACAACAGCAATCACAATAGATGATGTGTATCACCATTCATGTGCACGACCATAAAATGCGTTTTGAGATTGGCCAGTCATACAGTACTTAGTGTATGCGATATTAATACTAGGCATTCCTCCTAAACGTTGAAATACATATACTTGTTCGTGCTGTAAACCTCATTTTACAGAACATAACTTACTGTAGAGTATTTGGTGTACGTACCTAGTATCATTGCACGATGCAATTCAAGTTGAACAAATTAGCAAAATCACTCTAATAATAGAGTGATTTTGCTATATATTATTTCAACTGTATAATTATACTACAGTACAGTGCGAGAATGTTGAATTATATACTAGTACTGGTAATAATTATATTCACGTTTTTTATTTCACGGTGCAGATGAACGACAAATAGTAGAGTATTTGATTGACACCGTGATTTGTTGTAACAATGGGATCGAGGGATTATTCCTCCTGGATCATCGCATTTTCAAGTGCAATGTGGCTGATGGCACAAGTCCTGCTGTCTCGACAGTTTGCAGTTCATTCTCGTACGCCTGAGTCAAAACACAATACTATTATTTATCATTCGCCCATGTATTTGATATAACGTTATTGGCAAAGTCAGTACTACCTTGGATGGAAAACTCGACGCCATGTCAAATGTATCCAAGCAATGGCCGCTACCGTCGAAACCACAGTGTCAAAACATGGGGTTGGCGAACCTTAATATATAACGTGAACCTCTCCGTGGCGATATATTCCTTCACTTGGTGCAATGTGATCGTATAGGGCACATGCAGTTGAATGGTCTGCGCGCCTCTCCACATCCGAATGCCCAGCGTGGCGACTTTGGCATCTAGTAATAACCAGCAGCAAAACAATGAGCTTACGTGATGCCTCTGAATTGGTAGTGGACCTTCGCCAGGCACGCAAACAACTCGGCATTCCACGGGTATGTCCACTGGAGGCAAAATCAATTGGCCAATCTCTTGTCGGATCGAATGAATGTGCCCGTGAACAATTGTCGACGCAGGCAGTTGGCTCAAGAACGTTTCAGTAGACAATTGCAGCTGCATTCCAATTAGCGCAAAACAGGTGGTGGCGACATATTACCAAGGGGTGTCCAACGTCCGCTAGCCCACGCGTCTACAAAGAAAACCAAAAGTTTCAAGTTATTACGAATTAGTACTAGTTAAAGGGCAATTCTTATACCGGTACGTTGCTGGCTCGCTGGCCATACATCGCATGCCCAGGTGGGATGATAAAACTCTCGTGGCGCTTGTCATATGTCATGAAACGGATCTACCGTAGCCGTAATAACGATCCCCTCCGTTCGTCGTACATACACCGTCAGGGTATCGATCTTGAAACTCGAGAGGAAAGTAGCCATCCAGAATATCCTAAAAATAACCAATCAATAGTACACTCAATCGAGATAAGACAGCAGTGTAATTAGGAGTTACATGGCCCGTGCATCAGCATCATGCCGTCTCGAAACAACGTCAACGGCATCGCGTCGGGCTTTTCTTGAAATCGATGCACCTGACCGCGAATATTAGTAATTGTGAATGACGGGGCTAGTTGTTGGAATACATGTATATATATATATATATACTACGTAATTGTGGGTATTGTCTTGTATAACCTGCAACCAGGACGAGGACGTGAGTTGCATGTGGAAATAATCGACGACAACGCACGTACTGTGACGGCGGTTTCACGTGCTATGGTGGCATTATTCAACTGCTGAATTCGAGCCAAGATTGTATCGAAATAGACGACCTGCTACCAAACATGGGATTGTTTATAATGTGAAACATGCATGTAGAACGTACCTCGTCGGACTCGGTTGCAGAAGATTCAGTTTGGTCATGCTTCCCTCGAGAAGGGCGCGTTGTAGAGGTCCACATGAGACCATGGTCGCTCAAGAATGAGGTCATGTCCGCTATCTGCTTTTCGTAACGGACTGCTGCCGCTTGATGGTCTGCACACCATCCACGCGGAGCCTACCAGATCGTGTATAAACTGAGGGCAAATGATTTTTAGCAATACGATCACTCACCACAGCTTGGTTCAGTTGGGCCTTGAGGTTGTCAATTTCATGTTGTTTGGACTGGAGGTCTATGGTTTGGGCGCGGAGCTGTGCTTTGACCACACGCAAGCGATGTGCCATACTTGTGAGGAGTGATGGCTCGACAGGAGCTTGCATTGGAATGGAAGGAGCGTCGCGTAGTATCTGTGTTGACAGGGTTACTTGTAGCAGCGCCGGCAAATAAATACTTGGTCTGTGATGAGTTTTTCTGTATCCACAACCTGCGCCAGCTTCCCTTGGGTCGATTGGACCAGCTTCGAGATGCTGGACATTATGGTGTTAGCAGTGTTCATGCATTACCATGCCTCTCACCTTGTACGATTTGGGTGCATGGCTTCAAATGCTACATGTACATCGGCGGTTTCGTGCATGTGGCAGTTACAGAATAGAGGTGTTCAGTTTTGGCCAATCAAAACTAGTTGACCGTACAGGAATACTACTGCGCAACCTGATATAAGTGGTCGAAATACCTCGTTCTCTCTCGCTCGACATATCTGTCCATACAAACCTCAACATGTTGGGTATATAGTCGTTCAGAAAGTGTACCCAATTAGTGCTTACCCACCCACGTAGTATCAATCAGTTTAAAGTGTACCAATGTTCCAATTCGTCGAGCTAATTTCAGTACTATCCTGGCCAAGGAACGCTAACGCATGTATAGAGAGATACTGAGTAGGAGTACCCCCCTCTTTGGCTTGAGCTGCTGTCGAAAGCCATCGATGTTGACGGAGACAAATATTTGGCCAATTGGCAGGATCGCCAAGAAGTGTGATTCTCTTTGAAACTTCGCTTTTTACTTCGAAGCCGTGGCATCCCCACCAGTCAGTCACATACTCAAGTGGAAGTTGTATTCTATATTTTCAAACTTCGAGTTTGAATCGCACTTTGGGGCATAAAAATTAAAACATTGCAACATTTACACTGGATAATTGTATGGAAGAATTATATTTCACAACGCCGCGAATCTCCGGGGACTTTTGCATCAGCAGCAGGAGCGTCAAGTCGTCGCTGCTGCCGCCGCCGCCGCCGCTGTCTCGTCCGTCCACAGGTGGTGGACTGCTGGTTGAGAGTCTACTAGATTGAAGTCGCGGCCTCGTACAGTCCCATCGTCGATGAAGTTTGGCAAAGTGCTCCAGCAGTCGATCGAACTGTCGTCCACCGATTGGGAACACTCGTGGGTTAACTACAAGCAGCTCAAGCGTATCATCAAGGACTGTGCCCACGTGTCCAAGCATGACAAACTCAAGAAAGAGAAACTCGAAGCGAACAAGCTTCAAAATGGAAACAATGACACCATACGTACGTCTTCCCAGGTCGTCGTCGCCGGCCCTCACCATCATCATGTGCATGTCCAGGCCAATCCCCCGACGAACTCAACTTCTTCCGCACCGTGCGGGCGGAAATGGCCAAAATTACACAGCTCTTCATGAAGGAACAAAGCAGGTACGGCGTGTCCGTTGCCGAGATCGACGCCGAGTTCAAACTGGTCCAAGTAAGTGTTGACCGCGTTGTCTCCATATTGATCACGTCCACTACCTACGTAGGCCGAGCTCGACACGAACCAAGCTACGAAGACGAGCATCATGGGGGGCTGCGTCTCTCTTTTCAAGGAAATGCTCCTCCTCGAGAACTTTGCCTTGATCAACTATTGCGGTATCTCCAAGGTCGACTAATATATATATATATATATATAACTCATGTGGGTTATTATTTGTATGGTTAGATCCTCAAAAAGCATGACAAATGGACAGGGTACAACACCCGCAGCAAGTTTGTCGAGTCGGTGCTGAATAAGCAGCCGTTCGCGGCGTACTCGGCGCTCCTGTCCATGATCAACTGTGTGGAGCAAATATTTATGAAAGCCACGGGCTCGACGATTGTCCAGCACGACACGACCGCCGACAGCTCCCGGACGGGGGACCGCGCCGTCGAGGTGCAGTGCGGGTACTCGATGCTGCAGCTCAATGCCGACAACGCCAAGCAGACCACGCCCGCCGCCGCCGCTACATTATCATGTCCAGCAGATCCAACCGACATGCCACTCAAGCGACCAGTTAGCCTTCACGACCTATCCCTGCTGCGGGACGAAGGCTTTCGATTCAAACGCACAGAGGAAGAGACTCTGTCCCCCGTCAACTCGTGCCCGTCCGACGACGGCTACGATGCCGCGTACGATGCATGTGAAGAGGACGCGCTGCCGCCGCCGCGTCGTCGAAGCAAGCGACCCAGGGAAACCGATCCGAACGTGCCAGTGACGGCAGCAGCAGGCAGGAAGAAGATGCATGTATCCACGATATTGAATTGAAACCCCTTGTGTTGCTTGGCAATGAACCAATACACATATGTACACGACCATCGATATATCGATTTCAAAAGAAGTAAAGCAGCGGGTAGTTAGTATGGACGAGTAGTTAGTAGTTGTTACGCATAGAATCGGCCAACGAGAAAGAACAGCACCGCGCACACCAGCACGTGAAAGAACGTGATGGGCTACACATACAGCCCATGCAAAGCAGCATATATCATCATATCTCGATGGATGGACGGACATACCTTGGTGGCGGGGGCTGGTGCCGACACTGCGTCCGGGTGGCGCGGAGTCGATGCGTCGGCGTCGGCAGTCGTCGTCCTTCGTTGCCGCAACGTGCCCATTTCCGTCGTCTGCCGCTTGAGTCGCGTCTGCTCGGCGGTGAGTTTTTGATTCTGTTGGCGGAATTTGTCCAAGTCGTTGATCAACGTATCGCGTTGCGCAGTCAGTTGCACGGTGAATGCCACCAGCTAATGCAACGTCAGAAGCAGGACGAAGACGCTGTGGTGGGAAGACCTATGTACCTCGTCGTACTTCTTGCGAAGGACCGCCATTTCGGACGCCAGTTCCAACGTGCGCGCGGCCGCGTCGTCGGTCGGTCCGGACGCGTACGATGCAGTGGCAAAGTTGGAGCGGCCGTTGGACGAGCTACTACCATAGCTGGTCGGGGGATGGACGCTGCTAGTGTTGCTGGACGCAGCGCCGTCGGTGGGAGAGTTGTCGAGCAACGCGTTGCTCAGTTGCTGGGGCGTGGACAAGTCGTTGCTGCTGCCGCCGCCGATGGTCCCTTCGGTGAAACGGCAGCGCAGTTTCTTATTGCTGATTTGAGCCTTCTCCGCTTGGTTCCACAGGGACGTCAGGTCGTCGTTAACTTCCTTCGATGACTTCTTCGTGAGCAGGTCGCAAAACTCGGCCTCCACCCCCACCGACTGCACGAGGAACTTGTCGTTTGAAAGCTGACGCTCCGCCTGGTCCAAACGAAGCAGTTCATCGCAGTCCTTTTGCTGCAAAATCACAAGCACCGTCGCGGAGCTGTTGGGTCCGATCACACCCTGGTTTGGGCGCACGAGGTATCGCATCGGACGGGTCGTCTTCACCTTGAACGCAACGTTCTCGACACTGCTGGGATTGGAGATCGTCAGGGCTGCCTGTGGAGTGCTGTTGGTCGAAAGGGAAAACGACAGCGAGTCCGCGGGCTCCAGCGTGATCAAGTGGCCGGCACCTGACGAGTTCATCCTTCACTGTCCCTCCTTTGTCACTGAGGGGAGCCGTTTTCGAAACAATTTTTCACGAGTTGGTCCCATTAAAAAAACGTTTTTTACCCCGTTTGCCGTAAAAACACTGGAAATGCCGAAATAACCAATCGGACATCCTAATTAGGGTTTGACTGGGTGAATGTATACTGTAGCTGCGATCGTACTTATTCGGACAATACTTAGTGCCCAGTTTGACAATCGAAGATGGACGACACGGTGCATTGCGTAAACTGCGGCGGATGGGGCTTGGACCTGGTGACCAACATCGAAAAGCTATGCCTCCATTGCGCCAGGTAATGGCCTAGTGACGGCGTGACGGCGTGGTGTGGCTCATGGACGTCAATGATGCAGGGAAACCAAGGCGTTCTTCGACCCTGCGACCAGCTCGTTTTGTGCCGACGGATACGTGGACATCTCACCTAAAGCGGACGGGGGGGTGCTCAAGAAGGTTGGAAAAGCTGCTTGTGGACTGTGTGCATTGACCGTTCGTTTAGATCATCAAAGAAGGGGACTCGAACGGCAAGTTCATCGAAGAAGGATGCCCCACCTTCATTCAGTACATTGGTCGACTGGACGATGGCTCTATTTTCGACACAACGTACAAGTTCTCATTACTTCCATCCTTCGTGACATGATGAATGCAGGCGCGATGTGGTCGACGGCAAACATGCGGGGGGTACCGACGACGCCTTCGAATTCCACGTCGGCCGAGGTATGCTGTGCCGCCCAAGGCGTATGTACGTACACTGACATCGCGTCCTTAGGCAAAGTCATTTTGGGCTTGGACGTTGCGCTCTTGACGATGAACCTTGGCGAAGTCGCGCGATTTATCATTAAGCCCGAGTATGGCTACGGGGTCCTAGGCCTGGCGCCCAAGGTCGAGCCCAACGAGACTTTGGATTACGAGATCGAACTCGTTAGCTTTGGCGTACGCTATATACAACACTGCGAAGCCTCACCTCATTGAATATGTGTAGAAACCATTGCCTAAATTCCCATCGCAAGCCGAATTGGCCGAATCTCGCAAGCGCCAAGCTGAAGAAGATCGAAAAATGCTAGAGGACAACCCTCCGGCGACCGTGGGTAATATATATATATATATATACATTAGTCAGTGAATATTTGAATTGCTGACTCATAATAACGAAATGTAGACGAACGCCTGC
The DNA here is from genome assembly GCF_000520075.1 of Aphanomyces astaci. Classification (NCBI taxonomy): domain Eukaryota; phylum Oomycota; class Saprolegniomycetes; order Saprolegniales; family Verrucalvaceae; genus Aphanomyces; species Aphanomyces astaci. The sequence goes on along the minus strand of NW_009798297.1, from coordinate 417,316 downwards.
ATAGCTCGAACGAGCAAAAGGAGGAAGGCAATGTACTTGTGAAGAAAGGAGACTATGAAGGAGCTCAAAAGTGCTACGATACGGTACACTGAATCACGTGGAATCCTATCTATAGAATATATATATATGTTTTGTAGGCGTTTGTGCATATCTTTTACGGCAAAGACGAATGGGAAGTGCTCGTGTCCGCTGAAGATAAAATTCGAATCAACAACCACAAGGTGCCTTTGTATCTGAACCGAGCGCTGTGCAAAATCAAGTTGAACAAGTGGGCCGACGCCGAGTGGGACTGCGATAAGGTATATGCTCTGCTACATTTCGTGACAATTTTTGCTAAGTTTGAGGACATTTGGCAAAGTATGGAGGACATTTGGATCAATTCGTGGCCATTGGATAGGCGATCGAGATCAACAACACCCTGCCCAAGGCCCATTTCCGTCGGAGTTTAGTATTTTTGGGGAAACTGAATGACGAGTTGGCCAAGGAAGACCGCAAGGAGTTTTGGGTCATTGACAAAGCCACCAAGTTCTTAGTCGAAGCCGAAACCAGTTTACAACGGGCCGTGGCGCTGACGGAAGGCGTGGACGACGCGCAGATTGTCAAGACACAGATCGACCTCAAGCGAGCCAAGGTTCGTTGCCCTCGATTACATAGTATGTGATATATGACACGGACACCTGTGCCTTAGTTGACCCTTCAAAAGTACATTAAAAACTACCACGAAGCTGAAAAGAAGCTGTACAAGGACAACATCATGGATCGGTTGGTAGCCGACAACAAGAAGAAGCAAGCGTCGGAACTCCAGCACGAGTTGGAGCACGCGTTCGAGGACATGCCGTCGCTCGAGTAACGACTCGCCCAGTGTTAATAAACAGACGTGTCTAGTCGAGCTAGGTAGTCGGCTGTGTTGATCGCACTCGTAAAATCGCATGGTCCTGTGAGGACGATAACCACTTGCATGGGCGGCCGAATGCTCAGCATCACGACCACGTCGTTCTACACACAAAAGACCAGCTAGGAAATCAAAATCGTTGATAAAAATAGACTAAGGAGGAGCTTACTGTCATCGATAGCATGTGATCTTGGAGAGTTAAAGGGTTTGCACTCGTGAGCTCGGCGCCGCGGCGGACACCATGGCCCAGCAGCATGTAGATGTGTTGTTGGGTGCGCCGACCAGCGGAGTCCCCCCGTGATGAGGATGTACACGCTTGGATAGCTACCAAGGCGGTGCATCGCGTCGACGGCTGGAGTCGAAAGAGGCAGTACCTGGTATGTTGTTTTCAGAAGGAACAGTAGGTTTGGATTCGAACCGCACCCGAGGAGGGATGGACACAAGTCGCGAATGGCGGGCGATAGAAACCAAGGCGATGGCAACAGCATGGGATGAGGCCACTGATCGAGTCGTCGTTGCACGTCGGCTGTCGAGACCTTGAGCTCGTTGTTGGTTACACCAAACCACACGAGACGCTTCATGTTTGATGGGATATCTACGACTGTCATGTGATGCATTTCCTACAATTGGGATCAACAAGAATATACTCCGATGCAAATGGCCAACGTACGGCGTTGATATACACGGGAAACTGCATCGCAGATTTTGGTGGCTGCTCAAGAATGAGCTCCGCCGCGACTACCAAGA
>NW_009798297.1:391383-395123 GCF_000520075.1 Aphanomyces astaci | reverse complement strand
TCCTCCCGATCTCTTTCCGTGCTTTTGCATAGCTCGGAAGAGGCAGTCGATTCTTTCATCTCCAGTGCATCCTCTGAACTTGATTCAGTTGCTTACACTGGTCGTGTCGTCTCGTCGAGTCAACGGTCTAATCTGCAACGAAACGGAGGTTCGACTGAATCGAAAGCTTCTCGGCAACAGCTATCTTTGTTAGAGGAAGCATCTACCTGCTCTCAACCTGCACCGTCGAAGCGCTTGCGAGCCCACCCTCCTTCCAGCCCTAGTACCTTTTCTACAGACGCTGATATGGTTGTGGCAAGCACTGAAGATTCCAACTGGTTTCAGAATTCTTCTGAATCCTACGTAAACAATCCAAAAATCGGAACTTTTCCGGTGGCCCCAACTGTTTTGTCGACTCCGTGTGTTGACGTCAACAATCAAGAAATTGGAAATTATCCGGCCACACCAGCTGTTTTGCCGGCCCCATGTGTTGACGACAATTTTACTGGAACCACCGCTACTGCTGATGTTCATCCATCACCCGATCTGGGTATGGATATTGCACCAACCTATCGCCAGCCGGGGTTTGGACCTTCCTCCGGCTCTCGCAATCGACGGGATCCTCCTCAAGACCATACCTATGCAACTGCTACGTCCTCGAAGAAAATCCCACCCACCAACATCGAACTCTGGCGCCGGGAATGGTATACTGCCCATCAGCGCCGTGATAGCCCTCAGCCCGAAGAATTAATTCTAAAGGCCCTGCAAGCTACGCCACAGAAGCGTCGTGCGCTTATTCCTTCTTCGTTGTGTGCCACTGAAGGCTCTCGAGAATTCTGGATTCCAGCCCCTGGCCTGACGCAAGCGTTTCCACTGGCAGTGATCATGGACTCCCTTTTCACGTCATCCGAGCCGGCCTGGATCGAAGCAAGACCATTTCTTTTTGGTTTTGCCTTGGTGCGTGGTAAAGGAATCCGATTTTTTTCCAACAATTTGGAAGTCGGTACCACCTTGCGCAACTTGGAGATGAACATCTGCGGCTATGACCATGTTATTCATGCTCCCTCTCTGGTTGGGCAATTTTACTGGATTCAACTTCGTGCTCCTTCCACGGTGAGCCCCTTGGCTGTTTTTGATTTTTTTCAAGACCATGGCTGCTCTCCGGTGCTTGTATTCCCCACCCACTCCGTTGGTTCACTCCAATCCAACTCGTTGAAAGTCATTTTCAACTCCAACCGTGTGCCTGCTTTTCTTTGGTAGCAAAAGAATACCGATGAGCCTCTCCGGGAAATCTTTTTCCTTGAAGACCAGCCTCCGACTTTCGTTGTTCACAAGATCTCAGCGCTGAATGACTTTGTACCTCCCAGTATCAAGGGCAAACGACGCAAAGTTCCAGTGCAGCAACCTCAAGCCGATCATCCGACTTCGCATGCAACGGCCAACCATCCGACTTCACATGCAACGGCCAACCTTCCGACTGCACCAGCAACAAGTTCCATTCCGGAACCTGTATCGCCTGCTTCTTTACCTACGCTTAAAGACTCTCCGTCCATTTGGCACAAGAAACTCAAATCCCGCGTTTTTGAAGTTCCATTCCATCGGAAGAATTCGAAGCTGTGGAAGTCAAGGCCAAGACAAAGCTTAACGCCTCTACGTCCACGCGCAACTGGGAAGTCCCTCTGTCGAACCGCTACGAAATTTTGACCTTGGATCTGGACTCCAACATCCCCGATTTCGATCTCAAGGTCTTTCTTTCGCCCACGACACTTGGAATTAGCCCAACGGTCTCCAAACCCAACTCCAAGCTCTTGTTGAAGAAACTGGCAAGCCAATTTCATGTCGACAATATTTCCAAGGAAGATCTTACCTCGCTGGTCTCTGAATTTTGCGTCCAAACTCTGGAAGAAATGCAATATGGCGATAATTTTCTCCAAACCCTCCAAGCGCAACCGACCTATTTCCGGTCTGTGCTTGACCGTCCTGGCCTGGAAGACTTCTGGATCAACAAAGCTACTAGCCATGCTTTATGCCGCTTGCTCAGCAACACCAAGCCAGCAGCATTCAAGATCGACGGTCGCAACCTACCTATTGCTCAAGTCCTGGATGACTTTTGCAGCTTATTCGAGGACGAATTGGGTGACAGGCTCTCCCCAGGTGCCGCGCTGGATCGACTGTGTTCCCAAGAAACCCCCGATTTTTCCGCTCAAAATCACATTCAGCTGGCGTTATGGGACCTTTTTGCAATGATTTCGGCTCCGTCAATTTACTTTGACCCATCCAAAATGACCCATGCGTCGCAGCCAAGCCTCTTGGTGTCTCTTGAGTGCTCGAAGCTCCTGCTATGGTCGGATGACACCCTCGCGGAATGGGTTAACTCGGAGCTGGGGAAAATCATGATCTCATCTGCCACTATGAGACCATTCAGTGCTGCCTTCCAAGCACTCACATCAACCAATGTCTGCTCCAGCCCATAATTGGTCGCTCAATGGTTTATCCATCAATGCCAATGGTCTTGCGAACAGTACACCCCACGATTATTTTCCCCTTCGCCGCTACGATTTTATTGCCCTCCAAGAAACACACATTTCCTCCAAGGACATGTTGCGCATGGCTTCTCTCAATTGGCTCAAGACTGATGCCCAAGGCTCCAGCTTTTGGTCCAATTCCAGTTGCAACACGTTTGAGCGAAGAAATGGCTGTGCCCTACTTTTCTCAAAGTCTTCCCCCGTTTAACATCTCACGGATGTTACTCCATTGGACCTGCCCGAGATTGCCCCAAAACCGTTATCTCGTGGTCAAAGGGAACTTGGATGGCATCGTGCTATACATCCACGTGCTTTACGCCCTCACTGGAGATGACCCGCAAAAGGCTGAATTTTTCACTGCCCTGCCAACGGACTTCGTCGGGAACTCTCGCCACATTATTTGTGGCGATTTCAACCTCGCTTTGAACCCAACTCTCGACAAGGTCGTCCATTCCCATCGATGGCCAACCGGCCTTGACGCTTTAGAGCGCTGGATGTCCTCACTGGGCGTGGTCGACTCCTGGAGACTGCTCAACCCCGACTCCCGAGTCTATTCCAACCCTACTCATTCCAACAGCATCGACTATGTTTTTCTTTCGGGCGTTTTTCATCAAGAAAACCTTCAGTCGATCCGATACCACGTGGACAAATACCAAGTATTTTTCCACAATGATCATGCCCCTATCGCTTTTTCCTTGGCCGCCAACTCATACAAGCCCAAGAAAAAAGCACCATGGCGCTGCCCACCCTGGGTACTTCAGCTGCCGGAGATCCGACAACATCTCAACTACACCTTGAAGTGCACTGTAGCCGGACTATTGCCACAGGGTACTCCGGGCTTCAACCCTGCCAAGGTTATGGACGACCATCTTTTTCACGACAAGATGTACCTCCAGTCTATCGTGACTACACACCATGATCAAGACCGGAAGGAGTGTGATCGTCTGCGTCTCCGCGTTGCTGAAATTTCCACAGCACTGGAAGCTCAACCAAGCAGCGAGTTATCCAGTCAGCTGGAAGCCGCTCAGCTTCACCTCCAAGATACGCTTCGAAGAATCAAGGATCGAAATGAGTTAGACTTATTTCGCGAACAAATCAAGTCCCAAGAAAAATGCTCAAGCGCCTTTTTCAAGCCACCAGTCCCTCGGCAGCAGGCTTGCACCTTTCCAGTCAAGGACTCTGAAGACTGGGACTTAAAATCTTCAGCGTGTAGACGTTACTGGGCGAAAATATTCC
>NW_009798297.1:387621-391283 GCF_000520075.1 Aphanomyces astaci | reverse complement strand
AAGGTCGTCCATTCCCATCGACGCCCAACCGGCCTTGACGCTTTAGAGCGCTGGATGTCCTCACTGGGCGTGGTCGACTCCTGGAGACTGCTCAACCCCGACTCCCGAGTCTATTCCAACCCTACTCATTCCAACCGCATCGACTATGTTTTTCTTTCGGGCGTTATTCATCAAGAAAACCTTCAGTCGATTCGATACCACGTGGACAAATACCAAGTATTTTTCCATAATGATCACGCCCCGATCGCTTTTTCCTTGGCCGCCAACTCATACAAGCCCAAGACAAAAGCACCATGGCGCTGCCCACCCTGGGTACTTCAGCTGCCGGAGATCCGACAACATCTCAACTACACCTTGAAGTGCACTGTAGCCGGACTATTGCCACAGGGTACTCCGGGCTTCAACCCTGCCAAGGTTATGGACGACCATCTTTTTCACGACAAGATGTACCTCCAGTCTATCGTGACTACACACCATGATCAAGACCGGAAGGAGTGTGATCGTCTGCGTCTCCGCGTTGCTGAAATTTCCACAGCACTGGAAGCTCAACCAAGCAGCGAGTTATCCAGTCAGCTGGAAGCCGCTCAGCTTCACCTCCAAGATACGCTTCGAAGAATCAAGGATCGAAATGAGTTAGACTTATTTCGCGAACAAATCAAGTCCCAAGAAAAATGCTCAAGCGCCTTTTTCAAGCCACCAGTCCCTCGGCAGCAGGCTTGCACCTTTCCAGTCAAGGACTCTGAAGACTGGGACTTAAAATCTTCAGCGTGTAGACGTTACTGGGCGAAAATATTCCACTCGCCCTCACGTAACCTGGATGCTTCCCCACAAGAAGTGAATCCCGCCCTCCACAGAATGATTCTTCAGCACACGTCAGCTTGCCTGACTGAAGATCAACGGGAATTTTTAGAAGCACCTCTTTCGGCTGCAGAATTTTCAAGTGCAATTCAAGCTGGCCCGAAACACAAGGCTCCTGGCCCGGACGGACTTCCCTACGAATATTTTCAAGTCAATCCTGATCTATGGGGCACCCTGCTCGAGATTGTACACGCGTTCAACTTTTCAAGAAAACGCATGACTACCCTGCAACGGAAAGCATCCCTGTCACTGCTTTTCAAGGGTGGCTCCAAAGACCTGCACTCTAATTACAGGCCGTTGACCCTGCTCAACGTGGCTGCCAAGCTTGCGCCCGCTATCCTAGCCAAACGGACGAATACTATCCTGCCTTCTCTACTGGGATCTGACCAGTATGGATTTACACCAGGCAGATCGATCCAACACGCCATCACGCGTTTTCACGGCCTTCAGCAATGGTGCCAGGAACACCAACTTACCTGTGCAGGAGCCATCATGTGCGATTTTGCAAAGGCCTTCGACACTGTTTCTCGGCCAATTCTGCTCCAGACCCTCCAGCATTTTGGATTTGGGCCGAATTATTGCGCATGGATGGAAACACTATTTACTGACACTGAGGTGTCCATCTTGTTCAATTCTTCGCCATTGGAACCATTTTTGCTTGGCAGTGGCGTCCGTCAAGGTGATCCGATATCGCCAGCACTCTTTGTGCTGTTTATCGAACCTTTATTGGTTTATTTGCGACACCGCTTGTCACACTTGGGACTGTCCACACCATCAGCTACCCACCTCACGATTGCCTTCGCCGACGACGTTACTGGCCTTCTTTCCTCGCTAGAAGATACGAAGACTTTCTTGGATTGTGTCCAAGAATTTTGCCTAGCAACGGGAATGAAACTCAACGTCAGCAAAACCATTGTGATGCCCTTCTGCCCAACTTACCCTAACACACTGGAAGTCGCCATTCAGCAGCTCCAAGGTCCCAGGTTTATTCAGCGTAGTCAACAATGCCGCTGGTTGGGCATTCATGAAGGCCCGGATATCAAGGACGAAGACCGATATCGCTCTATCGTTCAAGGGGTACTGAGTAGATGCAATCTCTGGAAATACCGTGCAAGAACTTTGCAAGGCCGCGTTGTCATCTTGCAAACCATGGTGCTTCCTTTGCTCTGGTATACTGCTGCTGTATGCCATGTTCCCAACTCCGTCGTCGAAGAAATTGAGTCAATAGCCCTGGATTTTGTTTATGGCCGCCTACATAAACAAGGTTTAGTGGTTAACCACCTCTCCCGAGCCTGGATTCAGCTCCCACGTAAGGAAGGCGGGCTTGAAGTTCCCAATATCGCAGCCCGTATCAAGGTTCTCCGTTTACGCACCATGTTGAATGTCCTTGCGCTCCAATGCGCTTCAGCTACCGTTCTGCCTTGGTTGGACCCCATCGTGGCCCTTATGCACCAAGTGGTTTCACCCGCTGGACATGGTTTAGATATTCTTTTTCTTCCAACTCCGCCCCAAGCTCGAAGCCCCAGAGCCATATCCTTACTCGGTCGATTTTGGTACTCCGTTCTAAGAAATTGGCACGACTACATGGCTCCTCGAAGAATCAAGTTTCAAGACGACTACTCGAAGATACACACTCCAATTTGGCTGGATTCCACTTTGGCAGACACCCTGTCCAGTGTCAACCTCCAAGCTGCGACTCGTACGTCGAAGCTGTACGTTTCGCTCGGCATGGTATCCTTGGCGAATTTCCAACAAGTCCTAGATGCCACACCCACGGAATCCGTTTTGGAAAATTTTCTGCGACGCCACAAGGTTACAAGCTACCGTATTTCTGCTCGTCAACTCGCGGGAAAATTACCTCAGCCGTCAAATTGGGCCGCTGCCTCGGTTTCCCGCTTGACCAGGAATTTCTGTGCTGCCACCTTGAACTGGAAGTTTGCCTTGAACCAAGAACAAGGCACTTCCGTCATCACAAAAATCAAGAACAAGCACCTTTTGGCTTTGGTCACTAAGCATATTCCCCAAGACATTCCATGGGAGCGGCTTGGACTCTCTCAACTCCCGCCTTCCCGAGTTTGGTCGTTTGAACTCAAAATGGACAAAGTGCTGCTACCAGTGTTCGCGGATTTCAAGTTCCGACTCCAACACAACGCTTTATCCTTTGGATACAAGCAACAGTGGAATACTCAACGCCACTCCAAGTGTCCTTTTGGTTGCGATACCCTGGAAAACGCACAATACTTACTTTGGCTTTGCCCCATTGCCAAAGTCACTTGGGAGTTCTTTCTGGAACTTTTCGTGAGTTTGGTCCAAGGCCCCATCCACTGGGACCAAATTGTTTTCGGATCCTACATGGCTCTGGCACCTGAAGCACCGGCCGAAGTTCGTGACGACATCAAGACCTTTTTTCACATCACCCGTAGTGTTGTCTTACGCACACTGTGGCTTCACCGGAACGACTTAGTCTTTGGCGCAGTGGCCCAACCAAGCCCTCAACGACTCAAGATGATATCAGCTCATTACATCAAGGCCCATCTACTCAGCCATTTCTGCCTTTCGTGGACTCAAGGACTACTTGCTGACTTATTCGAGCCAATTTTCCGTCTCGCTACAGCTCCAAGTTCACAAGCAGACCTGGTTCCCAACACCAACGCACCCCATTAAGTGCGATTTGGCGTCGCCTTTCCAACCGCCCAAACTCATCCACACTTAAGTGCTTCCGATATTAGGCGGTTCGAAACCTTAACATTTGTTTCATAAAGGCACTTTAATAGCCTAGAGAAGATGGCCGCGAGGCACACGAG
>NW_009798297.1:376304-383664 GCF_000520075.1 Aphanomyces astaci | reverse complement strand
GCCGTGCCCTCACCGCTACCGCCGCCGCTACCACCATTCAAACGCCGTAGATCCGCCATGAATTCAAAACTACCTTATCGGACGTGGCACTTCAGGATTAAGATCTCATATGGTACTGTGAATACATATAGAATGTCAAAACGACTTGCAAATATCAAATGATTTAATGATCGGTAGTCTAGATCTTTGTATATGTCAAAACAATTTTGAATTTAAAGTACATCAATACAACTCAGACATTTAAAATTACCATTTCAAATACTCATGGAGGTGAATTTCAAAGTACTCGTGCTACGTACTACTGTAATAGTAGTACTACTACCTCCGATTGGAAATGATTAGGCCACTAAACCAGTGACTGAAGTTTTGTCTATTATAGTACTTCTCCATTCTACTATTTCGAGGTCTACAATTCAAAATCACAATGTGATTGAGCAGTGACAAAGTGTCTGGTGAAGTAGAATGTCATTGGCTAAGCCTACATCATCCGAATAATGACTATGCAACCGAATGTAAACTTTGCGGTTAATTAGTTTCTCATTGACTTTGGAGATCAGTGGGTGTTTTCCGAAATATATACCAATGCATTGTATACTAGACCTCTAGACCAAAGACGTTATTTTTGGCCAGAGCTGTACAGTATCAAATTCCAAAATTCCAAAATAATCACGTCAAAATATAAATGACTGAGTTTTAGCGAATAAATTAACAATACGACTAAATCACTGAGTCATTTCGAAATATACCCAGTGACTTCGCTTGATGTGTGATTTGGAAAGTATGTGCTGCATACACCAGTGACTGAGTAAATAATATAATATGATGTCATTCCAATTAAAAAAACAAAATGTATTGTCTAATTAAAAATGCCACTTTCATCTGAGCAGCGGTGCACGACCCAAAAACGGATACATAATTCCCAGCTACAATATCCATTCCAATAGAATGTGTCGGGTATATATATACAACGTACCACGGACGAGACGGCAACCAAAATCGACACTTGGTGCACCGGGGCCCCGCGCAAATTGGCCGTGAGCATCGACGTGGATGCCGGGGCGCTGGTCGCGTCCGGCGACCTAAGCGGTCGTGACGTGGAGCGTCAAGTGAACGCCGTAGGGGGCGCCGTCCGCCAGCGGGACGAAATGTTTGGTCCTGCAGGACGTGGCCATGTCGTTGAGTATATCGGCCGAGAGCAGCACCTTCTTCTCATGGGTGAAGTGCACCTCCACCGTCGCCGACTCCCTCGTGGTGTCAATGGGCTAACCAAATTGGTAGCTCGTTAGCGTCTTGCCGCGCACAAGGACGAATCGAGTGCGCAGACTCCAACGTAGTGGTGGCGTGGTAGCACGGAGAGCCGAAGCACGAGTGCCAGGTAATCTTAGCACGATGGCGTACTAGTAGTACGTCAGCCAACAAGAACCGTCTTGGAAGCTTGAAGCTCAACGCGATGCATACAGTAGTGCAATACTAGTACTATTAATAGTATGCATTTCGTTTTCCCTATTTGTTTGAACAAATAGTTTCTCAAATTTAATCACAAGGCATTTGTAAGTGAAATTAATTATAAACTGGCCAGTTCGTTTTCAGCAAATACAAAATATTCAGCAAATACAAAATATAATGTGTTGTGATCAAATAAAGTTGGACGTCGCATCCGACTCACTTCTGATTGGCTTAAATTCGACTTGAATATCTTGCCTTTTCTTTTTGCTGCATCATTTCGGCTCAATTCCGACTTTATTGCGCTCCTGCACCCACAATTTTGAGAATTAAGGCGAGTGACCAACAAATACGGGTGCAGTGTAATCCATTAAGTAGGGTGTATCTGCGGGAATGCCATAAAAACTGGGATTACAGCAACGTATGCCTCCTGGCCAGGCGCGCAAATGTGACCATATTCATGGTGATGGGGTCGATAGGGTCGTTTATCACCGGAGCCACGTTTCCCCTGTGGGGATACCTCTTGTCAAGATGCTTCGTGATGTTTTCCAATTTTAAACGTGATGGGGTCGATGGGGTCGTTTATCACCGGAGCCACGTTTCCCCTGTGGGGATACCTCTTGTCAAGATGCTTCGTGATGTTTTCCAATTTTAAACTCACCGCCAACGAAATGAAGTTGGAAGGGCTCAAATGGTCCGGGTACTTTCTCATCCTTGGCGCGACCTACTGGGTTGGCAACGTAGCCCAGAACTACGGGTTCTCGGTCGTGTCGGAGTGCTTCCCGACTGCGGGCGTTGGGGTTTGCCGCCATGTTGCGCCAAGAAGTCGGCTGGTACGACTTCCCCAAGCATTCCACCGGTGCGTTGCAGGCCAGTTTGAGCACGGACTGCGCGCTGATTCAGAAAATGTCGGTGGATTTGCTCAAAAATGTGCTCAACCTTGTGGTATGCCTCGTGATTGGGTTTAAGGTTGCGTTCTATCACAGCTGGCAAATGACGTTTGTGTGATTCAAGCCCACTTCATCAAACTCATGGCCATGGCCGGTGCCGACAACCATCGAGCTGCCGATGGGATTTGTATTCAGCCTAACGTTATCTCAAGCCATGATGTTCTTCGCGATGGTGAGCAGTTTTGGGCTGGGTACAGCCGCACAGGCGCTTGGGGGGATGGAGAAGGCCAAGCAAGCTGCCGCCAATGTGTTCGCGATTGTGGATCGAATGCCTACGATTGAATGCATCACCAACGATGGTGTCAAGCCAACTCAAGTCGTGGGACGCATTGAGTTCCAAAGCGTGGAATTCGGCGACAGTTTAATGTACAAGGATTACAACCTGGTAATCGAGGCCGGCACCACGGCCTCGATATCCCTTCTTGGAGCTCTCCGCGAGGCGATTGTCTCTAAGGTCCTGTACTGCCGTTGCTAGCTGGCGGGTGAGGGTAAAACTTCATTATATTTTTTCACCTGCCATGGTAAAAGTACTTATAACCAATCAATGGATACAGGGCATTCGGTCCGACTTTCTTCTGTTAATGAGACGTCTTTTTCGCCTCCACAAAATTTGTGGCACAATTGACATTGTGAAATACTAGTATAATTCCGGGTGATTTCAATGTCACAATTGAAGTTTGTGACAGTTTCTGACGTCCTCCACTTCTGCATTTAACAGTAAGTCGAGAAATTGTACGGCGAGTAAACAACACCCACATGGTTTTACAGTTAACTGTAAGTCGAAGTTTAAGTCGAATACAGTAGGCTTCCTCGTTTGTCGGGACGAATGAATCTAAATTCACATATGTACATACATTACGCGAACGAATGTGCAAGGCGACGTAATAGACACCCACACGCACTACCAGTACGTCGACGACTACCAAGGACACAAATCGGTTGGATGATGTATTCGTCCTCACAATTACATACCACTGTATGACTATGGCAAATTACGGTAATTCTCGCCATCCTTCCCATCTTGGCTCAACGAAATTGATTGTTGCAACATTGGAAAAGTTGAACGCGTGTTTTGCAACATAGGAAAAGTTGAACGCGTGGTTTGACGTGTGAAGTAGTACCGGTACCATAGTAGTAGTAGGTAAGATATTATTAATATAATATTGTGAATTCGCTTTAAACTTCCTAACAGTAAATTCGCGTGGTTTGTCTAATCAATATTGAATCACGCTGGAGTTCTGATTGGCTGACTATACTTGTCCTATCTGTAAGAGCCAATCAAATACGCTCAAAATTGGATTAGCCAATAGCGTCGATTCGTGATTCGATTCGGAGGCGTGATTCGATTCGACGGGGTCTGGAAATTCGTACCAAATCCACAATACTCGTACTATTTATAGTATAAATCAGATGTGATAATTATCCACGGAAATAGGTAGAGTAATCTTATTGGCCAAAAGATAAGTCGCGCAAATATTCCTCGAATTTCGAAGTGCTCTGACCAATTACATCGCGTGACTTAGGCACAACTTCGAGTGATAGTGTGGCTTACAGTTAGTTATACGTAAAATCCGTCGTTCACTGTAAATCATGTCCGTAGCCAACCAGAACCGCCAATCACACCTTGCCAAAGATCTACTAACGAATACCAGTACTAGTACTAGTACAATCTTTCTCACAGACTAACCCCTCAATAAATCGGGATACCGGTATAATTCCCTCATTAAAACAGTTCCACTGTTGTTTTGACCCGAAATACTGTTTCAATGAGGGAATTATTACATCCGGATAACCTGGGACTCCGTCCTACCCCCGGTGAGTAAATACGATGCTAAACCCCTAGTAAGAAGTGAGGTGGTCTGAGCATACAAAGTTCCATATAAACCTCATTGAAAAAGTATTTCGGGTCAAAACAACCGTGGAACTGTTTTACTGTTAAGCTTAATGAGGGAACTATTCAGCTTTTGAGACAGCATATTTCTGGAGAATATATGCGACATACGTACTTGGCCATTCCGATAACGTTAACCTTATGATTTGCTACCCTTCTTGTTTGTGATTATTCGCTACACGACTGTCTACCACGAAATGACTTACTTACTGTAATCTGTGACCTTCAAGGAATCGATCCTCCCTTCAGCGGAATTGGTGGAGGCACAACAATCAATTCATTATCAATTTCACCGCTGCCATGGCAAGCCACGGCAACAAGGAGGCGATGGACTTGGAGGAACGCGTGTCGTACATCCACTCGAACACGGCCAAAGACGATAATGGTTACGTCGAATCGAAATCACCCAAGGACCTGGAAGATGGGGCGCTGACTGAAGGGGGGGCGCTGAACTTGTTCTCCCGCGAAGCGTTTGCCCTGTATGTCCAGTACGGCGCCATCGGGGTCATATACAGCATAATCCCCGCTCTCCGGTATCCCATCTTCAACGTCTACCTCAACTTGGAGGGTTACCAAACGTCGTCGTACAAGGTCTTGATGTACATCGGGTGGTCGTTCAAGGTCATCTTTGGCCTGTTGTCGGATTGCGTTCCCATCTATGGCTACCGTCGAAAGTCGTGGATTTTAATCGGGTGGACCATGACAATGACCTGTCTGAGTGTGATGGCATTTTCGCCGTTCGGCGAGCCGTTTTGCAACCGCGAAAAGACCAAGTATTGTGGTACGCCGTTGGAAGAGGTGCCTGAGCGCGAGCTGCAGTACTTCAACTTATCCGCCCCCGATAACGGCACGTTGTTCATTCTTCTGTCCATGTTTATCGCGTTTGGGTACGTCTTGGCTGCGAGTGCGTCGGACGCAATGGTGGTCGAGTACGCCCAGCGTGAACCCGCTGCCATCCGCGGCCGCATACAGACCGCCAACTACACTGTGCGCACGCTCACTGGCATCCTTGCGCACTTGGTGAGTGCGTTCGGGCTGAACGGCCCCAACTACGGAGGGTCGTTTTCGTTTGCGTTGTCGCCGAATGTTCCGTACGGCATTGCCTTGGTGCCGTGTGTTCTGGCGGTGCTCTCGACTATATTTATTCTCGTGGAGAAGAAGTCCGAGGCTGTGTCCTTCCCCCTATGGTGGGGCACGTTTTGGGAATCTCTCCAGAGTCGCGTGTTGTGGCAAGTTTGTTTGTTCCGATTCCTCAGCAACGTGTTCAATGGCGTCAGCACCACTGCGGTGTTGCCCATCTCGACGTACTGGGCGGGGGTCGAACCTCTCAACGATGCGCTCTCGAATATCATTGGCAATTTGCTGTTTGCTTCTGTTTTGGTGATTGTGGGCAAATGGGGGCTTAACTGGAATTGGCGCTGGACCATCGCCGCCGGTACCCTCGGGATGATCGTCGTCGACGGCTTTGTCGTGTTCTTGACCATCTGGAACGTCGTGCGCAACCAGTGGTTCTTTAATGGAGTGGGGTTGGCTGATGAATTTCCCCATGGCCTCCGCTTTATCGTGTCCACGTACGTGGCCGTGGAAATCGCCGACAAGGGGAACGAAGGCGCCACGTACGGCCTGATCTCCACTGTGAGCAACCTCTCGGGGCCTTTTGCCAGCATCTTTTACAAGTACGTCAACTCGTACTTTAAAGTACGTCAGAATGACGTCAAGTCCGACACGCTCGAAGTGCGGTGGGACGTCACGTACGTGTACCTTATTTCATACGGGTTCAAGACCGCGTCGTTGATTTGGTTGTTTTTGCTGCCTCCCCAAAAGGCAGAAGTGAAGGCCCTGAAGGCGCGTGGTGGCAAGAGCAAAGTGGCGGGGTTCATTGTGGTGTCCTTGTTTTTGTTTTGCGTGTCCTTTACCGTGTCCAGCAACATCATGTCCATCTTCCCCTCCACCAAGTGCTACCGTGTCGCAGGGGGCAACGGAGTGTTGGACCCCAACACGGGCAAGTGCCCCCTCAAGTAGAGAAAGATGTCTTGCATTTTGAAGTAGCGTATATAATGAATGAACATTGCATATCTCTGGCGTTTCCAATATTGAGGCGATCGAAATCTAAAGTTTGCGTTAACGTTACGGTATAAAGTAGCAATCACGTGGCCACGTACGGCCTGATCACGACGATCAACAACCTCGCGAGCCCGCTTGACGGTACTAGTATTTCATATTTAGCAAGCATGAAAAGTTGAATATTTTCAAAAATATTGCAAAAACGTAGAATCTGAGAATATATCCGGAAAGTGCTGAAATCAACGAATCCAATTGGCTTGAATTCACAAAAAATGAGTTGATTACATTTCAGAATGCAAAATGGAAATTTCGACACTCACATTTGGTACTACTAGTAGTCTTCGAACTAGTAGTCTTCGAAGTATAACGTTTTACATGAATACCTCACAACCATCGGTTTTGTCCGTTGTTATTAGGAATATTGTATCTACGTCCAAAAAGTGGGAGATATCCGCGAGGTATTTACTGCAAAGTCACACGATTGGCTCATCCTTGTCGTCTACGTGGACGACATTACCATTGGGAGACTTCCAAAACCGGTGCAAACTTGTTTTGAACCCACTGTGGTACAAAAATTATCCGTACTGTGAGTGACTATTACTGTATTGAGCCAATGCTGAAAAGCTTCGACCAAAACCGACAAATATTGGTCAGCCATTCAAAAATGCACAGCTGTGATTGGATATAATAGGCCAATCAAAACCTTGTACAGCATTGTTCCAGTTGTGTCGAAGTAACTTGACGATGTCAGCATGGCAAAGCCATCGCGAGGCAAAGGATGAAACCCGAGGTCCACGTGATTTTCTTGCCGTCGACGCACACCGGTCCCCGGCAACGCAAGGAATCCGGTATGCATGGTGCTGCATTAATTGACTTTGTTATGAAAATGGAGGAGCGTGGTACAGCATCGCGCTCCTCCATTTTCGGAATGCTGCATCAGTGATGCAGCATTCCAAACCCAGCGGCTTGAGATGCATGAACGGCGCGAGAAGTTCGATCAGTGTATGCTAGC
>NW_009798297.1:371890-374247 GCF_000520075.1 Aphanomyces astaci | reverse complement strand
GTACACTGTACGCCGCCGTTCATCACGTGAAGTGATGAACGAGCTTCGGTCCCGGGCGGCGTACATGGTTGTCCACGGGTTCGTTTGTTTGCGATGAGGGATGGCGAAGTCAAATAATGACGCTCCTTGAGTGCCATCCGTGCGCTTGGTCATCGTCGGCGTCCGAGTCCCTGTCAACCTGCGCCAGCAAAACCACTTCATTAAGCATAATGAAGTGGTTTTGCCTTCATTAAGCATAATGAAGGTACTGTATATGTTTATAGTATGGTATAAATTTTGTAAGTTATAATTTGAGTCGCCTTGCGTACTTCTTTGCTGAGACTCTATTTGCGTCTCAGCAAAGAAGTATGGGTGAATTGAATTATACTACGTAGTACTCCGGATGAAAATCATCGACTCAAAGAAGTTTGCGACGGTTTTGGAAGTCTCCCATTGTCGCACCAAATGTAGGAAGGATGGATTGGAATAAGAACGAACTCTCCACCAAATTCAAAATGAAGGATTTGGGTGATATAGACTACATTCTTAAAATGGAGGTCAAACGTGACCGTGACAACAAAACAATGACAATCTCTCAACAAAAGTACTGTACATTCATGATTTGTTGGAGAAATATGGAATGGCTGATGTCACACCAGTATCCACACCACAAATTGTTGGACAAGAGTTGAAAGCTGAAAGCACAATGTCAAAAGAGCAGATGGATTCTCAAATTTATTGGCAAGCGGCCTTGAGGATCATGCAATACTTGAAAGATACCTCGACATACGGGCTTTACTTGGATGGCAACATCGATCAAGTAGCATCGACGTATACACAGGCGCATCTTTCGCGAGTCAAACTAAAGATCGTAAATCCGTCACCGGTTATATTATTCGGATGCCAGGGATCAGAAGCTGAGTTGATCGCTCTAAGTGAGGGATGTAAAGAACGTGAGTGGATCTATGCACTACTCAATGAAATGGGGATTGCAATTAAACGACCGATAAAAGTGTGGTGCGATAGCCGCGCTGCGATTGATTGTGTAAAGAACCCTGGAAACCACAAAGGACCAAAGCATATTGATATTCGCTACCTGTTCACCCGTGAGTTATCTGAGGAAAAGAAGACAGAAGTGACATATTGTCCATCAAAGGATATGAATGCGGACATTTTCACTAAACCTCTTCCACAAAGTCAATTTGCATATCTAAGGTGTCAAAGATCTGCAAGTAACTGAAGCAAATTGGGTGTCAAAGATCTACAAGTAACTCAACCACAAAGTACTTAGTTGGAGTGTTAGACGTGAGCACAAGCGAGAAAATAGCCAGAAACCAAGGGTGCCTGGCCATTGAAGTACTTGTAGTTGGAGGGTGGGAGAGCTAAGGACGTCGACCTCAGCTGCTCCCCTACAGGGTAAACATTATAAATCATATTGGCAAACAGGGTGCTACAAAGGATGGACCCTGTCGCAAGTTCAACAAAGTATAGCTACAACTGTATGGCTACAAAGTGTCATTTGCAATGGCAAATCCCACTACTGGCGATGATAATACATGGCGACTGAGCTAGAGCTCACTTTGCTCTCTGCCACCTTTGAGCTACTACTTATCCTGCCTATGTGTGTGCTTCTGCTGCTGCACGATAGACAGCACGCATTCGTGCCGTACCTGCAGCACGTCGGACAGCTTTGATGGCTGTTGCCCATGCCATTGGCATACTATCCAGCACACTCAAACACTACTACAAACGGGGTCTTATCGTTAAGTACAACTCAAACATCAAACCTATATGTTAAGAAGCTTGCTCGTGTAAAGTAGGCTATGTATTCCGTGCTTTCCGACAAGTTTCATTCAGTCCACGACATATACGAATCGTATATGTCGTAGACGTAGTCGTATAATACGACTACGTCCAGATCGATGAGAAGTGCTTCAACGCGACGATGTTGCTACCTATGACCGAGAGGTCTTTGATGCTGGTTCTTCGATGCTGTCCCAGCACGACCTTGACCGAGTGATGTGTGACCTAGCGGCCCAGACGGCAGAAGATTTGGAGATGAGCGACATGTTCAGTGTATTGTTCAGTGTATTGGAATCTCTTTCACTGATGATGTAGGTTTGATTATCAGTAAAAATACAAATTCTATATTAGCTTCAGTATCGACGATCAATATTAATATAAAAGAAACTTTTGTTATTATTGTGCTTTTCATGTAGTTTGCCCGTTGTTTAACTGCGTTAAACAACCAGACGTTTAAAATAATATAAGCCCGATTGAATATAAAACAACGCTAAACACAAGTTCTGCATTTCAGCAGAATAAAACAACGATTACTATATTTCAACTGCTAACTAATTGAGTTGCAGCACCAGGCC
>NW_009798297.1:357687-367854 GCF_000520075.1 Aphanomyces astaci | reverse complement strand
AAGTGAAGCAGCAGCTCAGGCAAACGCTGCGACAGCTGGTATTCCTCGGGTTGTGGCAAGGGTGTAAAACCCACCACGGGGCGGTTGCCATTCGTCGACAGCAGGTGGCTGTCGTCGTCGGGGAGATCTGAACGGGTTCTCAACGGTGCACCGAGCGGCGCGTCCTCGCAGCTCCTCGATCCGGTCACGCGATCGTTCTTCGGCGTTGGTTGGCGTTTCCTTGTCGTAGGAATGTTCTCGTACCATCTCCAGTGAATAGGTCAACAACGAACTAAAGATATCTTTGTTTTATCTCCCGCTTCTTCTTGGCTTTCGGCCACGGGACCTTCGTCAAGGCTGCAAATATACACACTGACATTAGTGAGGTTAAACACGCCACGAGGCGCCTACTGACTACCATTCACTAAAGTACTCAGTAACTCCACTAAGGTATCGGAACCTTTGACACGCCACACACAGAGTGTGTGTGTTAGCAATGGGTCAAACTAACGCGCGACCCAATTGCTCAGCACACTGCAGAACAGGCCTGCACCAACATGCAACCTTACATCAATGACAAATGAGTTCAACATCGTACTCGGGTCATTGTGTTGGCAGAACGAGGGGTCGTTAGATTTGGCGCGCCTCAACGAGTTGGGCAAGTCGCACGCGTTTCCGCAGTACTATGTCACCGACCACGACAAAGTACTTCGACATTGCTGCTTCACGTCGGATTCGGTTATGACTTTTGACCGACCGCATCCGACGAAGACAAAGTGCATGACGCTGCCTCTCAATGCCTTTGTTGGCGGAATCTACGGCACCGACAGTGTCGCCGCCGCCATGGCCTTGCATCCAAAGCCCGTAGAACGTTGTCCTCTTTCATGTTTATTATGCGTTTCCTCAGCGAATATGCTATCTCCAGAACTAGCACGACACTTACCGGTTGGTTGTACGATGACAGGGAACGCATTGTTCGTTGACCAAGTCAGATCGACGAACAATACGTTGCCCATGGCCTCGTTTCCATTTATGATGCATCTAATTGTGTGCGAAGTACGCCGCAGTATTTCGACATAGAGTTGTTTCTAACACCTCCCGAACGCCCAGGAAAATGAGTACTGGCCACTCACACATCCGCCATAATTTGAATCGAAAACAGTTAGCTTCGGTGGACGTGTCGTGGGCTTATCCAAGGGAACTGGCGAACCGGTCGGCGCATGCTTGTTGTCGCCAGTTGGTTTTAGTTTTGTTCAGGTACAGTATCGAGGTTGTTGCGCTACGTGTATGCACGTGTTTACATGCGTTGGCGTTTGACCCACCCGTCCGCAGGATCACCCACATTGACTCAAGCGGCTTGAGTCGCTGTGGTGGTTTTGCGGACAGGTGGTGCGAGTTGGATCTTGACTAAGTGCGGCATACTAGCCCATCATGTTGGCAGGCGTGTTAGCGATGGTGCCTGTGCTGTCAAGTGTCTAACAATTCTCTCAAAGTACATACTATTATTTGATAAAGGGAGGATTTCGTAAGGTGCTCAGTAATGGTAAAAAAAAATAACCGTCAAGAGCTGACGCTGTGGCGCAGTGGTTATAGTGTCAGACTGCAAAGCGGTAATCCCTAATTTGACCATTCTATTTAAAATTTTGAACTAAATGCCTATCTCCTGGCAGATTAGTTGCATGATGTGTGTTTGAAGCATTCAACTGAATGCTTCAAACAAAACACACACCAAACGTTACTAGAATCTACAATATCACGCGCAATTGAGGAATAGCTTCAGCGAACTTTAGTCTCGCTTGCCGGTCACTTCTTGCTAAGCAGAAAGCAACATTTCATACCCCATCTAGAAGATGCTCTACATAACTCGTCCACCGCTCCACCTTCCTGAACAGTACAGTAGGTCATGAAGATCGCGGTGGGCCCTAGAGACGTGGGAAAGTCTCATAATCCGACGATATCACCTCGTGCGCAGCTCCTCCTACAGAATCCATGAGCCTCCTGTGCCGTGAGCCTCCTCGCACACTCCGCGACCTGTGATCGACTCCTGTTGCAGCTGGCCACGCTGCCAGATATACTAGTACATAGATACACATAGGCTTACCTACGACCACTCACGTCTCCATGTCATTCGCAATTCCTTACCTGATTGACCGCCTGTCTGACGATTGTTGGCTATTGTGAAATGACACGAATACACATGTCAACGAAACAACAGGCAAGCATTTGAAATGTTTTCACCAGTATTCGTCCAGTAGCCAATCATTGATTTGTATTGTCAAAAAATATTTGATTGGATAATATAAATCATGTGTTGACAAAACTTCGGTGTCCGTTAAAATCCGTCGTCGTCTGTAATGTGTGTGTGGCAGTGACGAGTCGTCACTGCCACACACATTACATCATGGATGGTATTTCCACGGACTTTGGTGCCGTCGACGACGCTACTATTGTGCTACGGTGCTGCCGCTGCAAGTTGGAAATGCTATGGATGATGTTTGTTGATTGTAACTGTAACACTCCTTGGGCACAGTGTAATTCATGTAGGCCATCACTGTCCAACCCCTCGGGCCGATATTCGAAGCGATGCCATTTGCAGCTTTCTCTGACGAGCTCATCTGGGAACTGGCTTCACACACTGGTATTGACATGTTCGCCAACCCCGTGTTGAGGACAGTTCACTAGTGGACATCCATGCGTGGGTCCTCCAATGTTTGTCCGATAGCTTCGGCTTTGGTTTAGGTAGAAAAACAATATTATATATTAGTATATAACACTATCACCTAATACGTTCTAGTAGTAACGCCAAAACGAAGCAAATTGATCACCACGGCGGCACACATGTTGCTACCTTTCGGTGCTCCCAACGCAAAGATCGCCAGCTCAAAGTCCACCAGCGCAATGTCGATAAGTTCAAAAACGTTAATCCTGCAAAGCGATGAATCCGGGAAGCTTACAACTCCTACGAATATCAAGGTAAAACTAGTGACCTCTTTTTATTCACGTGATGTTCTATGTAGGCATAGTTGACACCAGTTAGAACTGGTAAACACTAGTAATTCCTATTACGACAATAGGAACGTTGGCGATTGCTTGCACGACGAAAGCTATCTTTGTTCGCATCTTTCACCATGAACACCATCCTGGACGCGAGAAATCCACAGTAAATATGCCCCACGATTTCTTGGAGTACATTGCGAAGTTTGCACCGACGTTGTCTCCTTCACAAATCAGCTTGAACTTGATGCGCAGAATTGCTCAACCAAGGTTGCCGACCATATCGCAAATTTCGATATCTTTGGCGAAAGGTTTATTCTATTCATTTATTATTTTGCATCACAGAGCTAGCTACTATGATATATTATATAGATCATGCGTGATCACTTCAAGTCCCACAACGATCCAGTCGTTTCAAGCATGCAGTACCTGGAGAAGTACCCGGCCATTTTCAGCTCGACTTTGGCCATTGCAGGCGTGCGCAGTGTCCAAAACGTGGTTTTGATTTTATCGCAGCTGCTGAAGTCCATGTCTGGAATACAATACACCTTTGACTAGACTCACAGCGCCGAGTGCGTGATGGACTCGACGCACAAAACGAACGCATCAGGTTTTGAATTGTACGCACTCCTGGTGCCATTTCGTGGTCAATGGTTTCCTGTGTCGTATTTGTTTTTTGAAAGTGAACGGTAAAGCATTTGTAAACACTAGTACAACTCTGGTCCGTAATGATTGTCACATTGTTTTTGGCGTGGTGCCATTCGTCTAAATTTACGACTTGAATTAAACTGATTGGTGCATTGGAAAGGTAATGATCTCCTCTTGGATTATCTAGTTCGAGCTCCTCCGAAAGCACTTTTTTGCAGGAGATACAAGCTTGAGAGAGCATGCTGACGAACAGACCTCTCGCCTTAGCGCGACGGCGGCCAAACATCGTGGCGGCAGATTTTGGGGTATAAACCTCTACGTATTTATAAATATAAGTATTTATGGAGTCAAAAACAACATGACAATATTTATGGACCAGAGTAGTATATCGTTGATTTCACTGTGTAACACTAGCGTCTATTATAGATTAGTAGGTGTCACTACGTGGTTGTATCTGTTGTTCGTTAGCTGCTAGGTGTACTATATGTATTTTGTGGATGCAAGATTATAATGTTTAACGTAGACACAGCGGAAGTCAAGGTCGCTTACTTGCAGCGATGACTTTGGGTTGAATCCAGCCTTTGTCCACATGGACAAGGATATCGCTCAAATTGCAGTAGCAATGGCGGTTTGGACTGGCGTGAAATTGTCCTTGTGGCACATGGATCGAGCAATTCGAGCACGCTTCATGAAGGAAAGGAGTTTCCAGATATCCGCAGGTAAGTGCGGTACTACACCTACGTGTGCAAGCTAATTGATATAAATGACTTGGATTAAGGTTCGCCCCGACGAATACCTTGCTCCATGTTGAAGGGAACACGCCGGCGTTTCTAGCAGTGTGGGTGCATGGAACACACGTGTTGGAGGAAAGCTTCTGTGAAAAAGCGGTGCTGGGGCCGTTGTTATCACTAATGAAGTCAAGGCTCACCCATTTATGTCGATGCATGTGCGGACTAACTTATAAACTAGTGTTTACTAGCGATTAATTGGATTGCCTAGGCCCAGCTATGTACTCACAGTGACAACTAGGACGATGCTACGCCTCCCCACGACAAAGCTCGCGTGTTCTACATCCGCGCTGTGGAAGAAATCTACAACTTTGCAAGGAATGCAGCGCATCATATCTATATGTGTACCTTTCAACAAATGGTACTCATAGTATGAATTCAAGAAATGGGCGAGGTCTCAGTCTCCAACTGCATTGGCGACCCTTCGAACCAGTATGATGGCTGAGGCGCACTTTAACTGTCTGAAGTATCGATTCTTAAAGGTATGGGGGTAGTGACTGTTGATCATCTTGACACATTTGTTCAGGATTTTCAACGACCACGACTCGACCCTCTTTGCTTTATCCTCGTGACAAACATACAAGAATCGTACAGCGACAAGTTCATCTGTGCAACAGATGGAAGTATTTCGTATGGTACAGTATTACTATCCACCCATACCACCTTGATATGCACTATTTTGGTTCCCACTAGTTGTACGTAGTGGGTCCTAGTTGTGGCTAGGCCATACTAGCGTCCTCTATGCATGGCTAATGGGATATAGTAATAAGAGTATTGCGCGCACTCATTGGTTATTTGTAGCACTGCCATCTTGGGAATCCAGAATGAACGCACAGTGGAAAGTTTTCGCAACGAAAGCCGACGAAGGCGATGTGTACGACACGTCGATGCTGCGCTGGACTTGTACCTATCCTTCGTACGCCTACGAAAAATTTCTCCTGTGCAAGCATCTGGTACACAGATACATTGTAGCACGCAACACCAAGGTAGCAACTACATATTCCACACCCCAGGAGTTAACGAGACGTCCATCATCAGGTGCCGCCGCGTTACAAGGTACGGCAGCTAACACCGCCTATGTGAGTCTTTCCTACGACGAAGGACGAAATGCTGCAGCAAGAGTGCACGAAAAAATCCAGCGAGAAAGAAGAAAACGCACTTAGTGCGCGACCCGAACTTAAACACGACACTGACTCAATCCTGGACGAATCACAGCTGTTGGCATCCGCGCACGTCGCCCAAACAATACAAGAACTGTCATCATGGCTCATCTAGCATAAACACAAGATTCTGCGGGACGTTCAAAATGTGGCGACGAGTGGAGCACTATGCCAGTGAGCCGTGTGTACTCGTCGTGGTCTTCGTCACACATATCCGCGAACATGCTCGGACGGTGCGGGGCAATCAATGAGTTCTTGATGAAGTGCACATTGGTGTAATGTGACTTCTTCTTCGTGTCCGCGATGAACTTGTCCTCGCAGTCCACGACAAGACATACTACAGGTTACTTGCTTGGTCAGCCATTCGATTCTGACGTCCTGTTCTTATCTATATTTATAGCTAATCAAGTTCGAACACAATTTATTACCTTAATCAAGTACATGTGGTCTGTGGATTGAGGATTTTTAGATGTACAGTACCTTGAAAAGTCTGCAGACTAAACACATGGCAAAATGTACAACCAATCCGACTAGTTTTCGCAATGCACCCCCTGCACCATCAATTCGTCCATAGGTCTTCGCTTCGTCTCCGTGTGCGACTGGCGTTGTTGCGTCAACAACAGCGCTCCCGCCTCACCATACCCGAAATAACGTTTACTCTCGACGACTACTCCGATGCGGACTGCATCGATAAGTTTCGCTTCACCAAAGCGTTCTTACTTCGTTTATCCGCGTGCTTGCGCATCCCCAGTCGAGTTGTGACGACCGAACGTACGTCATGCAGTGGCATCGAGGCGTTGTGTGTGCTACGACATTTTGCGGTCCCTGATCGTTGGTCAGACTTGATCTCAATGTTTGCTCGGTCCCAGAGTGGGTTGTGCAATATTTTTCTGCACGTCCTCGGCCATACCGGTATCCACAACGAATTCGACGAAATACTATTTCTCGATCGAGACCGGATCAGCGCCCAACCAGTCGAGTACAGTAATGCGATCATTGCAAAGGGTGGTGAAATTCAAAACGTGTGGGCCTTCATCGACGAAACCGTTCGTGAGTGCTGTCGACCGAGTGGTAACGAACGTCAGCGCACCGTCTTCAATGGACATAAACGACGCCATGCCGTCAAGTTCCAATCGTAGGTAACCCCCGATGGAATCATCTCACATGCTCTCGCGCCGATTGAAGGTCGACGGCATGACCTCACCATCCTGCGGCAGTCGAAGTTGGAGAACGTATTGGTGGCGATGATCGCTTTGCTGGGTTTGTTGTGTATGATGATCCAGCCTATTCGAACCATCTGGCATCGCCGTTTGGGAGGTGCCCGCCTGACGGATGCCCAGCGCGTCGTGAACAAGAGTATGAACCGCGTTTATATTATCGTTCGGACAAGTTGTTCAATATTGGCCCATTGTTGACTACAAGAAGAAAATGCGGATTGGAACGGTTCATTTGCCAAGATGTTCAAAGTCGCCGTGGTCTTGACAAACTGCATTACGTGCGATCGAGGTCAGAACACTAATACTGTGTATTTCGGAATGATGTCACTCCTGGCATATCTACATGCGGTCGTGTAATAATTGAACGAAGTGACATAACTATTCGTGAAGACTACTAGTCTATTAATTGTGTTGTGATCGAAGAAAGTCGGACGGGCCCTCCGACTGAATTTTGATTGGCTTAAATTTGGTTGATTAACCACTTGCTTCCACTTGCTCCCACTTGTTCTCACTTGCCCCCACAAATGTCCTCTTGCCCCCAGTCGCCCCCACCTGTCCCATCATCAGGTCAATGAACATGACGCTTTAAACTAAGTTTTAAATTATCTACGTGTCACGTCGACGTTTTCTAGCTAGACGAGCAAAAGTGACCATCTTCATTTGCGTCAAACGACGCTGGCGTCCAAGTTGTGTCTGACCCCATGACAGTAACAAATTCTCCATGATCGTAGTAAACGCGGCAATGACGAGAGCAGATGTGAATGGCCGACTCATCCTGGTACCAGTTGCACTGTTGTAAACCTTCTGAAGCTCGACCACCGCGAAGTTCCACTCGCAGAGAATCTTGCCTTCCTTCTTCGTCAAATCCCGCGAACTGATCTTGAACAAAGGCGGTATGTCTCTCGCCGGCGATCCACACCACCACAGATGCCAAGCCGTGGCAACATCGACCGACGGTAGTTCAAAGGTCTCTGGGAGCAGGTGCCATCGACCCCCCCAGTAGTGAACAGGTCTAGCAGGTCTTCAACAACTTGAGAGAAACTTGGGTTGTTGGCTGGTTCCATGCTGACAATTGTCGCCACTGTCTCCCTCAGGAGCTGCTCGAGCATGGCATGTGTGATGTTGCCCGCTGTGACGCCTTTTTCGTCGAGATGGGTGTAGGGTTTTCACGCGTGCTTTTTGGGGTATTTACTCGTGTCGCGTATTTTGAACAATTTTTGGGGGGTTCACGCGTGCTTGGGGTTTTCACGCTTGTTGGGTTACTTGCGCGTGCTTTTATCGACCGATTAACATGAAAATTGTGTTGCTGGTCCGGACCATAATTATTATGACAAAGCATGTACTGTACAGTACCGAAACCCCGAAACCCCGATGCTCTCACGGATCGCGCTAGGAAGTGCGCGCACAACCGCCAAACTTTGATCTATCTGGCTATGAAGGTCGACGTGAGGGGGGATACCTGTAGGCTGTATGGTCTGCGACGTGAGGGCCACATTCGCTCCGACAATGGCAGCTGCTGATGCATCACCAAAAAGTACGGACGAGAGCAGGGGGTGCTTGGGTGGGAGAGCTGTCACAAGGAAAGCTTTGTGATGGACCAACGACGCCAAACAGAGAGACAAGACGCCACAAGACGCCACAAGACGCCACGAAGAGTTGGGTGCACCCATAGACGCGGAAAAACCAGAGCACCAGTAGCATTAACGGCATCGGAACTGCCTGCCTTGGTCAGTCTTCGACTTGAGAAACGTTACTCCAAGCGCGTCACCTTCGTCAGAAATGTGATCGATACGAATTGTTGGCGTAGATCTGGAGCGGCACATGAGATTCCACGACAAGACCAAAAAGAGGTGGGTGAAACCAGCGTCCATTTTTGAAAGACTCGCCTTGCAGAGCTCAACGTATTGGTGATGCCGAAGTGGCTGCTTGGTACCAGACTTGATAGCGCCAGCTTGCGTCTCACTTGCACAAAGACGTCGTATCCCCAGAGGCGAGTTAGATTTGTGGATAGATTGAAATCATATTTGGCGACCTTGGTATGTGACGGTAGCGTCTGTGCCAAATCCGTTTGGTAGTGGCACGTTTTGCTTGTTGTAGTAGTCCTTTAGCGCAGAACGGTACCGGTAGACGGACATGGTTGAAAGAGTTACGCCTGAGTTCATGTACTTGTGGAGCACAAACTCAGTGAAGTTCAGAGTTCGAGATTGATGGAGCCATCTGCGTTGAGCATGTGTGCGCGGCCAGACGCTTGCATCCAAATGGTGATTTGCTTTACACAGCTGCGATAGCCTTTCTGGGAGCTCTCGGCGAGTCGGTTGTCTCGAAGGTCCTGTACAGTCGTTGATTGCTGCCTGGTTGCGATGGACACCGAGATGTCATTACGAGTCTCGTCTGCCATGGTCAAATGTCAATTTGCACCAATCATTCTCAACAGGAATTTTTGTCCGACTTTATTGCGTAAATTTACCAACCATGGTGTTTGTATTGGATTGTGTATGAAATATGTATTCCAATGAACAAGAAAGTCGGACGAATGGTCCGACGATCACTTGATTCCAGTATATTCCATCCAACTTTATTATGCTAATGAGATACTACGTAGTACTAATGAGATACTACGTAGTATTACTGTAATTAATACTGCAATGTCGATGCGGAATAACCTTGATTTATTAACAACAGCTTTACAGTTACTAAATCTCCCATGTCGGGAAAACTCTTTTCCAATTGCGCGCATCGTTGAGTACTTTCAGCAAGTTGGGCTAGTCGAACTTTCTGCTCCTCCTTCTCAAATGCCAAACGTCGCAATCTGTACGCATGATCATCGAGGTGCTTCTGCCGTTCGAATTCCAGTAGCTGAGACACAACTACCTCCTGCTCTTCTTTCTTTGTCGGTACTGCGCCGGCCCCACCTGTGCGTTGAAGTTTGGCCACTCGATGCTCAGCTTCGACACAAAATTGAGATCCCGTCGACTCCAAGGTCTCCGGGTGCTTTTGGTCCTTGTCCTTTTTCGCCCTTCTTCTGCTGTCGGCTGTGCCGCGTCGGTCGATCAGGTCTTACAACAGCTGAGCTTGTTCGGTGACGTCTTCATCGCTTCCAGTGCCCCAAAGCCGATGCGCCATGTCCGTAGCCTTGATTTGGGGTCCACCATGCCGTCGTTGCGCTCCCGCGCCGAACGGTACGGAATGTCCGCCTCGAAGTACATTGAGAAACTGGCTGCAATGGCTTTCCAACGCAGGATCAAAGATCCGTACTCGCCGTCGTATGGTGCGACGACCTCACGCAGTAGTGCAGTATCCATTTCTGGGCTCCATGCGACCTGCTTGTGCATTGCCTTGCCCACGTCAAATGATGAATGTGTGGTTACGTCAATCTGTATT
>NW_009798297.1:355071-355795 GCF_000520075.1 Aphanomyces astaci | reverse complement strand
CAGTACAGGAACAAAAATTGCTATAAAAGTTAATGTTACTATGAAAAACGAGGACTTTTTTGTGGGGCTCGAACCCAGGGCACTGTGATGTTCAGCCCTCTACTTTACCGTCGCACTAACGGGACCATATACGATGAAAAGCAATCAAACATCAGTTAAGACTCTGTAAGTGACCAAAAATTGGTTGATAATACAATGTTAGTTACACTGACTGTCCTCGCAGAAAGTCCTACGCTTCACGGCGCCGATGGCCATGGCCGGTACACCAGTGACGAACTACTATCTACCGACACTACCACTAGACCTATAAACACTGCGGTTGCATCGGTGACCACGACATCAACATTTTAAGGGCGTGGTCACTGAAACAGCCGTTTTGTGGTCACGATTGAGGTGTCAATCACCACGACTGATATCCCTGGCGCCACGACCGCTGCGATTGCCCCACGACTGGTGCATCTGTGACAACACTTCGTAGTCGCCGATGCATCAGTCGTGGGATAGTGACAGCGGTGTGACCGAGGAATCCATACTAGTGGAAAAAGGACTGTTGCTTCCGGGTGTAGAATTTTTACACGTGATTTTTGGCTTGCATGCACGTGGTTATATTTAAGTGGTGTATTTGCACGTGTTTCAATCTACGTGCGCCAATTTGGATGGTTTGCACGTGGTATCGTTTCCAGTAAAAAATAGTTGCAGGTAAACCGCGCAAATAATCCAACGG
>NW_009798297.1:349985-351119 GCF_000520075.1 Aphanomyces astaci | reverse complement strand
CCTTGTAGTTTGTGTGTGCAAATGTATTTCATTTATAATATTCTCCAGTCAGGTCGAAAACACTAGTTCTCGCTCGCTTGGGTAGTTAATGTGGTCAGTATGGTTGCAGCAATCCTGCACTTTATCCGGACTTTTGCATTACACTTCGACTCCTGCTGTGACGCATTCGACACATGGCATTTCAAACGCCCCAGATAAGCCAATCACAGATAAAATAGTTTGCGATTGGCTATTCCATTTAAATGAATATTCAGCCAATCAAACAAGGGCTTGCTACTTCGCTACAAATGTGATTTGATTTATTTTATTTTGATATTGCACTGACCCAATTTGACTGCAAAGCACTGTACCGCGGCGCCGTCAGTTGATTTTTAGCCACAAGCCGGATAAAACGAATACTACTAGTATATATCTAAACTAAACATAACTATGCCCTGCATATCACAGGACTGCTACAAGCTGAATACAGTATCATGTGACTGCTACTTGGTTTCTAATGAGCATAACTGTACGATATGACTACTGAGGTCTTGGATCCCACTCGAACAAGGGGGTAGTGAATGGTTGGGGTGACGTCACGTGTGGGGATAGAGTCGACAAAGAGATGGGATCGACAAAGGTAGTGGTTGAGCATAACGTTAGTAGGGGTTAGTTGTCGCTGGTACCCCTGTTCAGTGATGATGGTGGTGTTGAGTGTCGCCGCTTAGTATTTGCTCGTCGATTGGTGGTGTCACTGCAACCACAGCCCGTGATCAAGGTGACGGGGACAACATCAGGCACTCCGTGGCGAGTTGCGCAGCGTCGCAATGTTATGCCAGCTGACTTGGATGCTTAAGTTTTACCTACGGTACCATTGTTTTCGCTCCCGTAGTTATCCGGACGGGAACCTCTTGCGGAGGCCGAATTAAATTGCAAACTGAGGACTGAGGTCTCTTACTACGAATTACTTTTTCTAGTCTATTTTAAGTCTAATCATTTCGTCCAATGAAAATGCGCCAACAATGCACATCTTTCAACCGAACGACGACTAACGGCCTTACCGATCATGAGACCATCAGCCGACCTCCAAAAAGCTCATAGGTCTTTCTGTAGCGCCATGCAGAACACTTCCCCCTAAAGGGAGTTTCAGAGGGC
>NW_009798297.1:344891-345899 GCF_000520075.1 Aphanomyces astaci | reverse complement strand
CGAATATCAGGTTGGTTGTGGGACTCAAAACGCTGAACGTTTCGTGACACTGAGTTGTAGTGCCACGCACGTCGTGGATGTCTTCATCCTGCTCGCCTTCGGCAATTTCGTCAGGGAGGTGAAGCACACGCCATGTCACAGGGCGTACGCGCGGCACTTTGTTGACTCGAAGCCGCCGGCTCACCAGCAACTTCTTGAAATATTTCTTCATTCGCTCGGTTTGGACTGGATGTTGCACCCAAGGTGTCGCCTTAGTTGAGATTTCTTGAACCAGTTTCGCCACTTATTGAACAAGGTGTGGGACATGCTTCTTCACACGACCGATTGCCTAAACAACAATATATGCAGTGAGGGTTATCATTAACGTGCTTATATACATACACCTTTGAGTTTGCGGTTGAAATGTTCATTGGGGTTGTTGGTGTACGAGCACCCCCTATGGCTGTGAAACACTTGCCACTTCCAAAACCGCGGCCCACGGTTTGTTGAATACACGGCGTGGTACGGCAGCCATGTGTTGAAAAAGTAGGTTCGGAACTTTCGTAGGGTGCGGCTGCCTTCCCAGTTTGCGTGCGCAGTGTCCATGTTGTTGACCAAATCGGCTTCACTTGTGGACATGTGCAACAGGTAAATTTCAAAGGTGACACTTGTCCACTCCTCGCTTGTCATGCCTTGGCGTTTGTCGTAGCACTAGAACAAACCATGATGACAATATTATGACATAGGATTACTTACATTTTTGAGGACGTGAAAAAAACACATAAGGTACTCGAGAAGAGGCAGCTCAGGTTGAAGTGCGTTGGTCATTCCTAGGAATTGTGCCTTGTCTGCATCACCCATAAGTCTTGTCGGCGCCCATGCATAATTCAGAAGACTTGTGAACTTCTCCTGGAGTGACCGCAGTAGCCACGCGACGTCGGCGTGGGTCCGCTGCGACGTGATGCACACGCACAGAAGGTGAAATGAGCCCGCCATGTCGGAGTATCCAAATACGAACATGGGGTAGCC
>NW_009798297.1:339026-340929 GCF_000520075.1 Aphanomyces astaci | reverse complement strand
GAGAAGCTATGCTTGGAGTGGCAAAGGTTGCTCGTAGAATTTCCTTTTTCTTGAAATCAAACTCCTTTTGCTACCCGTACCATACATCAAGCAGCAATCTTAACTTCGCTAACGTGGCAGCCCTCTACAATAACTAGTACTGTAGCAGCAAAACACTGTTCCTACTTGGACTCATTGATGTCTGTGACTGTATACAGCAGAAAAACGTAGGTAAAAACTACCGTAGTTTCAGATTAAGTAGACCTTCGGTCACCAAGTCGCTTCACACACTGTGGGGATTGAGACGTATGAGGGGGAGTCGTTCGCTTGCTGGTGACTGAGATCGTCCAGGGTATTACGTATAATCACTAGTCACACCCTCAGCTACTATGCTTCGCCTCAGCTACTCAGAAGTTATATAGCTATGCAAGCTATATAACTTCTGAGGGGGGCATTGAAGCTGAGGGGGATCATAGTACAGTAGTTGAGGGGGCAGCAGGGGAGATGGGGGATTCACTATTACTGTGACTAATTAAAGCCAGAGAGATCGTCCAGGGTATTACGTACATAATATAATCACTATTCACACCCTCAGCTACTATGCTTCCCCTCAGCTACTACGCTCCCCCTCAACTACTGTACAATGCCCCCCCTCAGCTTCAATGCCCACCTCAGAAGTTATATAGCTTGCATGATTAGCACGGAGTAAACTGTCTGTTTGACCGCAGCAAGGGGGTGGGGGATTCACTATTACTGCCAATAATCAAAGCCGGCAGCAAGTTATACGGTGCATGTACACCATGATATTGGCTTCACACGAGTAGCGGTGTCAGGATGATGGGCCATCGTGTAGTTGCCTTATCACCACATTCATGAGTTTGCTACATACGGTACCAGTAGAACATCTCAGCAACACGAACATCATTGTAGTGTACTAGTATTTCACATGTATACTAACTAACTAGTATGTACCCAGCCATGCCTACAATGCATGTAAACTCTAGCTAACACACGCTGTGCCGACTCTAGTACCAGTGCCACAGCATGCCTTCAACGGCAACAAAGTGTATACCCTACGACGAGTAGTTCTAGGTGTACACTAGCTTCGAGTCTATCCATAATGCCCTACATCTAACCACCGTACTTTAGAATTCGCTTCGGTATGCACCCAAACCCCAATGCACGCACATCCATGCGAATGCAGTGTACTGTACCAGCACGTAAACCCACTTTGCACTAAGCAACCTGTACCACTACACGTGAGGCACATCTATCTACAACCGAACTGTCACAGTAGTAAAATACTAGTACTATAATTTCCGGTAGTATAATCCATGGCTTAAGTTGCTTTGCGAGTCGACACCAAAGGCACAAACAACGGTATCGTGCTCACAGTGTTGCAATTCGCAGTAGTATACTGTAAAGTTCAAACAGATATATCAGCTCCAACAGTGTCGTGGTTGAGATATGTGGTGGCGTGGCTAATGCCCCGGGTTCAAATCCCGAAATCAATCGTACTTTTTTGTACTTGAACTTGCAGTAATGTAGAATCTGGCCAGTACATGTGTGCGTTTTTTTGTCCAATCAGAGTGTATGTGGAAAGCCCGCCAGTCCTTACATCTCATTTCATTATTTCCTCACGCTCGATGGGGCGGCTGCGTTAGGAGGGTGCCAGAGGGAAGCGGCTACACAGCGATGTCGCGACGCCGTGAGCTCGACGACGCCAACAAGAGGTTACTTGGCGATAGCGCCACATGACGGTCTTTGTGTTGTATGTACTGTATTCAAAGTCGATCGATGTGGTCGTACAGTAAGGATCCAACCTTGAGTTGCTTAATGGTGCATACACTATACTAGTAGGTAATTGCGTTGTTAAGGTGTTTGTAATACACACATGAGTTAAATGATGTAAGAGTAATACGAA
>NW_009798297.1:336132-337342 GCF_000520075.1 Aphanomyces astaci | reverse complement strand
GTCCC
Source organism: Aphanomyces astaci (assembly GCF_000520075.1). Lineage (NCBI taxonomy): Eukaryota > Oomycota > Saprolegniomycetes > Saprolegniales > Verrucalvaceae > Aphanomyces > Aphanomyces astaci. The sequence goes on along the minus strand of NW_009798297.1, from coordinate 337,337 downwards.
AACCCAAAACTCAATTAACCATGTGTGTGACTGACCATACGGGTACCGGATGACACGCCAGTATCGTAAACAAACACATGATTATACTCCCTTGAGATCATCCCCAACGAATACTGGTGCTGGAAGCCCATGTGTTGTGGTTTTCGTGAAAGGTGTGTATTTCGTTATTCAGTGTATGATAAATGATAAAAACGGGGTCTCAACTGGACGGCCTTGGACTTGGCTTGGTGGTCGCGGGCTTGGCGTTGCTTCTTGGCGCTTGTCGCAGCCACTTCACGGTGCAGCTGTTCCATCGCTTCATGCAGCTCGTCCATGTGCTTCTTGCGCGTGGAGTCGAGCCAGTCGATGTCGGCGACTTCCTTGGTCACGATGTTGACAAAGGCTGACAGGGGTGTCGACGCAGGTAGGCCAGTAAAGGCGATCACCGGGGCCACACCGCTAAGTCGGTCGCTTGGCATGTGGTTCAAGGCACCTTGTACCAGGGTCAGGACGAGGTGCCAATCGGTCGCGCGCAGCATCAACTCGCAGGTAAGCGTCTTGACGGCGCGGAGGATCAGTCGGTTGACAACTTCAACGGTTCCGTTTGCCCAAGGAGAGTAGGCGGTCGTGAAGTAGTGGTGGGCGCGGGCCGCCTTGCGGATCTTGTCGATGACTTCGTTCTTGAAGTGGGAGCCGCTGTTAGAGACCCAGGTATGGACATACCCAAAGGTCGTGAACCAGTCGAGGAGGCCATTGGCGGTAGCCGCGGCGTCGCTTGTCTCGCTGGGCCAAAGTCGCACGAACCCGCTCATGTCGTCCTTGATGACGAGGACCTTCAACCAGCCGTTCTTCGCCATCGACATGGAGAGCCAGTCGAAATGGATCAGCTCTTGGGGCTTCTCGGCATGGAGCGCCGATCCAAGCGGGCGCGGGACAATGCTAGTGAATTGTTTAGATTTCTTTGACATACCACCACTGAGCCGTCGTCGCTGAGGCAGTGGATGCAGGCTTGGACAAAGGTCTTGACATCGGCTTCGAGGGTGCTCCAGGCGAAAACATCGCGGACGGCCTTGGTCGTGGCTTCGATTCGACGATGGTCCACGGCGCCTTGGTGCGCTATGATGCAGACCCGACGTAAATGACGCACCATAGACTTGGCCAAGTCGACTCTTCACGCATACTTTGCTGCAATGGGGGTAACGCCAAACCCAGCCCAAGACGCAGCC
>NW_009798297.1:330247-331593 GCF_000520075.1 Aphanomyces astaci | reverse complement strand
CGCGCCTCATATTTCGATGTGCACGTAATTTTTTGAAAGCCAAGTTTTTCCCGCTGGCGCGAAGAATAAAAATTCCACCAATAAGAGAAGAGTATTTCGAATCTTGAGTATTATTGGATGAAATTTATTCTGATACTCAAAAATCTTCGGTGGGCGTTGCATTCCGTCCGTCCCAGTACCAAGAGTGGATTGGAACCGGGGCATCGAACAAGCCAACCTGCGTCAAAGTCTCGTCGATATCGTCCAGTGTACCCCGAGCCTTCCGATTGGCATTTCTCTGCACAACCTTCGTCGAGGCGGCACGTTTTTCCGCGTCATCGAGTCCAAGGAGAGGCGCTTCAACCTCCGCGAGTTGATGGCTTGGTGCCGTTGGGCGGATGCTAAGACATGCTGTGAGTACCTCATCACTCAAAGTATCAGCAACGAGGTCGACCCAAGGAATCTGCTTCGTACCGGAAGCGATGCCAACAACATACAACGTCAGACTGGCAGTGTTGCAGTGCCGGTCGGTTTGGGGTTCTCTGTTGACGAGCTTGGCCAAGCGCTGGCCAAGAACTTGCAAGGCCAAGGTGCACTCGGCAGCCTTGGGACAACGACGACTATGCGACAGAGCTCGTTGGATCAGTTTGTGGCTCAGAAGTCAGTACCTACGGCGCGGTCGGCACTGAAGGCATGGCAGCAATGGTTCGTCGCAGACCCCGCCATTGGCCTTGTGTGTGCTCTCAAGGACTACACAAAGGAAATGATTCGCATGGACAGGAAGAAGTACTCTGAACGTCTCACACTGGGAACGGCGTTTAGCAAGTACCAAACTTACCAACAGTTCGAAGCCTCATATCAAGGGTTCACAAGTTCCTACGCAAAGGCACTTAATGAGGTTAGACGTAGGAAGCGGTTGAATATTATGTAAATAGACTTTGAATTTGAAGTCATACATTTAGAATTGTGGCTTTGGCGGGAATTGAACTCGAGGCCAATTGCAATGACGGTACCATTATTTTGTGAGGGTTCATGCCCAATAGGGAAACCTGGCGGAACAATGTAAGTAGAGGGGGTATCCCCTCTACTTCTTGGATCACAATCCAAATTTCCATTTCACTTTATCGTATCAGGCAATCAGATTATTGTCGGACGGATTTGTCGTATCTGCCATATTATCCATACATAAAATACACACCCGACAAGTACCCGACAATTTCAGGAGAACCATTGGCTGCCCGACACAAGAATCGTGACTTGATTCGTCAACGGCTTTTGACGCCTAATCATTGGACGAGGATCTTGTCGTGGGAGCAACATTGAATTAACATTTGACATGTACGCGATGGTATTGGGCAGTTAAATAT
>NW_009798297.1:290004-327984 GCF_000520075.1 Aphanomyces astaci | reverse complement strand
ACCGTCGAAAGTACTCCGAGCGGCAGACCCTGGCGACTGCTTTCAACAAGTATCAGAGCTATGCTCAGTTTGAGAATGATTACGGTGGTCATGCAGATTCGTACTGGGGTTTTCTTCAAGAAGTTAGGAAGAGAAAGCGAGAAAATAGGTTGTAAGTTGAATATTATTGTGTGCGTACTTCGTTAATTTAAATTGCTACTTGGTTCACGATCGTAATTGCAATAGTCAAAACAAAATACTTAAAGCCTAGTCTACCAAGGCAAAGGATAACCTTTGTACTCCGTCAACAAGAACTCCGTTAACCCGTTGCCTCGGTCGATTCCCTGAATTGGACTGTGCCGCAGTGGAACCGAGGTGTGGGATGGTATAGTTGACGACCTTTATAGCCCCCCGCCAGAAAGCAGGTTTAGGACGAAGTTGAGTGTTAGTGGCAAATTGGACAATGAACGATTTAAGTTGATAGCGTTTCATCATGTTTATACGAGCATGACAGGACGAGCATGACAGGACGAACTTGACGGGACGAGTATGAAATACCGCACACAACAGGACGAGAATTTCAACCAATCAGAGCCTTGTCGGGTAAATTTGTCGTGTGGGAGGATTAAGGGATACTAATACTAGTACATACTGTACTGTATCAATTTTAAAAAGATCATGATTTAAGAAACGCCCATGGAAATTTTGAGTAGAATACTGGGCGAACTTTACATGCAAAAGTCAGTACAAAGAATCGATAGATAGATAGATTTGGCGAATCAGCACAAAAGGACAATACTATTAATAGTACTGGAGTAAGTTTTGTCATGACTCGTACCGGCGAGATGCACGAAATGAACGAAAACTCGCGATTATGTCGACTTAGTCAGTCTGTCCTTCATGAACGTTACTTCAAAATGTTGACTTCATACGTGAGAACACGAGGATGTTGGGATGCAAGTACATCGGTGGTGTATACCGGTTTGCCAGATCTCCGACACCTTGTATTAGAACGGTATTTTATCCTAGTCTCAATGCATGTTGTACAGTATTATATCAACTTTTTATATAGAAGTTTGTATTGAATTGTTTTATATGGTTTTGAACGTTACATGTGGAATTCGCCCCGATCGGAATGTCCGCGAAATGACCCCAATGACAAAAAGGGGATTTCTCTCACAAAACAATCGCTACTAATAATCACCCTATTATGACGCAGTTTCGTGAGCTGAGTCAATGGACGACGATCCAATCTTGCAGCATTAGCACCTGAGCGCGTAGGCCTCGTATGCGAGTCTCTTCGCATCCCCAACACACATGCACACCTATGTGCAGTACACACAAACTTCTCAAGTACACCAACTGGACGCCCGCGCTACCGCAACGTGCGACTACACCTCGCCAAGCAGTTGTGGAAAACTGAGTTGGATGTCCATTTTCTGCCCAAATCTTCGAAATTCTAACCAATGAAATCATCGCGGCTATTTGTTGGCGATTTTCACAATGGCTCACAATTGGCAAGTTTAAGTAACCGGAAAGCACAATATCACACTAATTTCAATCACACACTAACTCGATGTTGAATTATTCGAAGAGTGGATTTGATTGGCTAGTTGATTCATATTTTGTGTTTTGATTGGTCGATCGATTCTCTGCTGATTTGGTGCACTGCTCATTCGATTGAGCAATTTCGAATCGAATGAACAATATTTGGATTCACAGTCAACCAAATGGGTGAGACTATTTTCCCACCAAAGTAGACCTAGTGTCACCCCCCAAGAGGCTCTGCTTTACATCGAACATGTCGTCGTCATCCGCCGCGTTGCTGCTGAATGGTGACGACGATGACGATGGCGGGATCGGGTGGATTTGCAGGGACGGCAGGTGGAAGCGCTTGGTCGCTGGAGTCGGCTCTGTGACCGCGCGGGGTCTCACATTGTTTACACTTCTCACGCCGGCGAGGTTAATCGGATGTAGCATTTGCTGAAACTCCATGCGTGGGATGTGCAGACACATGATCTTGGCGTGGTGGACGCCCACGGTGGCCGTAAAGTCGGGCAGGTAGGAGTTTTCAGACGACACGAGGCACTCGGGGGCCAGGACTGACCACGTGCCCATCTCTTTGAAGAGTCCGTGGCGGGTCGAGACCTTCACAGCGCCTTCCATGATGAACACGCAATGGTTCACGACATGGGCCTTGGACAAGATTTCCGCGCCGTTGGCCGTGCTTTTGCCGTATGCGACGAGGGGGCACTTAAGCAGCATCGTCTGGACGTCTCCAGAAGTCAACGCCCCGCCTTCAAGAATGCCACGTCGGTACATCATAATACGATTTGAAGGTAGGGAGTTTTGTTAGAAGAACACACTGACCACCAAGCGGTTTTTCCAGTTGAAATACTGGTTGATGCTTGATCAAATGCGCTGCGACGTCCGCTGCCTACACATTTACTCTCATTTCGTTGAGGGGTTTCACAATGGACAACGATCGTTTGTATACGTCACATGTACTACTAGTACCCTCAAGTCAAAGAAATATGATCGCACCATTCCATTTCTTTCAAATAGGCAAGGCGAGAATTATATTTCACATGTAACTTGGCGGCCACAATTCAAGGGTTGCTGGATGGCTGATAAGAAAGAAGTACCTCGTCAGGGGTCAAGAACATGTCTTGATCCATGTCCACATCCACGCCGAGCAATCGCATCTTCCCAAAGTCTACATGGCGGCATTCCTTGCGGTGTCTGCGCATGTCTAAGCTTATATAAACGATCAAAAACGGGACTCGAACCCGCGACCTTAATCTGGGCAACAACAAAATACATTTCCATTTCCATTTACTGTTAATTACTCCGAGTAATAAACAATTGCTACTATTTTTAATAAAAATGTGTGTATTCGACATTCCATCAGGACATTCATTCCGAACGACTTTGGAGTACGTAACACCACCGGACGTACCCACGTTGGGTTCGTTGCGGAACGTGTCCTGCAAGATCTCCTCGACCACGTCTTCCAGTGTGACGATGCCCACTGCTTCCAAGTACGGATCCCCCGCGCCAGTGTTGTTGACCTCCTGCACGAGGGCGAGCCGCGACCGGCCCATCTTGAACGCCTTGAGGAGGTCGCCCAAGTTGGCGTCGGGCCACACGCGATGTACGCCGCGGCCAAAGATTTGAATAAACTCTTCCACGGGAATTGCGTCCTAGATCAATGCACTTAAGAGATTAGCACAAAGCGTTGAAATCGCAGCAATGGCTGCCAACGGGTTGAACAAGGTGGCCGTTTCGGGGCCAATAGCATTTTTGGATCAAGAGAAGTACTGAATTCGGCAGCCATAGAAATCCTCCCTAGGTGTTTGTTGTGGCTGTCCACACACGTAGAGACAGTTCATGCGCAAGAATGATCATAACGTTATCACAATCGATTCCAGGGAGGTAAGTACTTTACACCACTATACCGTTTGCCCAAAATGTTATCGTGTCAGGATAAGACCGTAGCCACAAATATTGTGTGTGACAAGGTAGATCGATAGTAAAACATAATCCAGTACTACGTAGTACTTACTACGTGGTACTACTTACTGTAGCAGTAACTACTCCGAGTATATAAACTAATACAGTACACATCCTTCTTAGCACAGTAGTACGCACCTCTGGGTCGATGAACACGAGGTCTTTGGTAAAAAGCAGCCCGATAATGTCGTTTCTAGTCTTTCGCCACACGGGAATGCGACTGAACCCGCTGTGGTAGATGTCGCGCATGGTGTCGGCATTCAACTTGGCCGTGGACACGAGCATGAACACGCGGTCGATAGGGGTCATCACCGCCGCCACCTGCTGACTTTTGTAGTGCAACGCGCCATACATGATCCAGCTCTCCTCGTCGTCGATCATCTCTTGCTTGACGTGGATGTCGAGCATCTTCCATAGCTCCTTCTTGGTGAAGATCGTGCCCACATCTTGGCCCAGCAGCCAGTCCAGCACCATACTCACGGGCTTGGCAAACACATAGAACGCGCAAATGATCACTTTCACCACGGGAATCGACTTGGCGCCCACCGCTATTTATGTTGAAAACACAATAATATTCCCATTGTATAGGTAGCATTTTCATCTGGAACGATGGCTTACCGAGGGCATGCCGGGAACACGCAGCTTGCGGAAAGATCTCTCCAAACAACACGATCACGACTGTGGATACGATGAACCCCAAAAAGCCTACGGGGGACAATGTACACGTCAACGTATTCATTCGAGGTGTGCTTGCTTCGTGTGGCACGACATGTGTACCGCTCGTGATGTCGGCCATGATGATGGACATGAGCGAGTTCACTGCCACGTTCCCCAATAGTAACGTCGTCAGCAGCAAGTTGCCGTCCTTTCGAATTGGCGCGATGCGCTTGGCGGCATCGGCTTGCGCCTTTTCTTTCTCGGTCGCATGTTCGTCCTCGCCTGCCCCAATCACGACTTCGAGCCCGACTTTGTCGAGGGACATGAGTCCGAGCGTGAGGCCAGAGAAGAGCGCGGACATCGCCACCAGTACCACGATGCCCACAACGCGGCCAATCCACAGCGCTGGGCTGTCTCCGCCGTCACCTTGCTCCATTGCAAGTGTCACTTCAAATTGAAGTTGTCCGTGAAAAACGACTTGGTTGTCCGGATACACAAGGAACACACTGAAATAACCGGATATTGACACCAAGATTCACTCCATTGCAAGTGTCACTTCAAATTGAAGTTGTCCGTGAAAAACGACTTGGTTGTCCGGATACACAAGGAACACACTGAAATAACCGGATATTGACACCAAGATTCACAGTCTAAACTGGTTTCGCCGAGCGTTACAGTTTGGACTAACTGTACGTTGCCAGCAGGATGACGAAGCAAGCGAGAGTGAACGACACATGAGTGGGGGTCGGTCGTCTCTGGGACCTCCATAGGCACCGCCAACATCATCGCGCTCCACGTTGAATGAGTTAATCGGCATACTACCTATCGTGTCCACGTCATACTGTAGTTGTTAAAATCCACTTTCTGGAAAAATGGATATTTGGTTTAACAGTTTATATGTATATACCAGTTTATATAGCATATTTCAAGAATAAACTCGTACTCAGAGTTTGTATACTGGTCGTTGAGATTGCTCGTCTTAACTGTACAGTGCCGGTACTGTACATCAGCTTTGTCAAGCTGACCGTTGTAAATGCCACCACCACCGCGCCTTCGGCGACGAATGCGTCGTCCAACGAAGCCAACACCCCAGCTGCTGCAGCCAATTCGTCCTCTAGCGAACGCCACGCAGTTACGTTGGGCTGCCTTGCCGCTGCTTTTGCGTCCCGTATATTGGCCGTGAGTGGCCCTTAAGCAATGCGTCAGAGTCTTTGGTGTCAATAATCTGCTTAACGTACTAGTATGCTATGATGCTTCATGTACAATAATAAACCAAGCATGCTTTCCTCCATCGTTCACTCGTATAAAAAGGCCAATGAAGTTGAAATTGATCATACTCATTTTCCTATTATGTCTCCGTCGACCACCAACCTCCTTCCAGACTCATTGCCAAGCGCAATAACGTTACGGTATGCATCTTGCTGCTGGAGGTTGCGGGAAATGGCGAACGTAGCCATCCTCGACGACATAAGCGAGGATGATTGTAAGTCTAGATGAAGGAGACGAGTTTTGATGCAAGTCGACTTTGTATTCGATTCTCTGTTCAAAACGTATACGTAGTATGGACTTCAAATTTTGGCCGCCGGTTACGATGAACCAGGAAACATGGCGTATTGACTTCAGCTCAAAAGTGTTGTGTAATTTTAATGGACTTGTGAGAAATTTTAAAACCAATTAACATAATAATAAAACATTGCGTCAAATATGACTTGATGTTTGTCATAATTTATGATCAACTTTGCTAGCTAACTAAGACAGGACATGACTTGGACATCGAATATCTCGGACGTGGACCCAACGGTGCTTTGCTACTAGTACTTCAGTACAGTGTGGGGAGTCTAAGTCCGTGACGCAATATCTATGGGTTAAAGTTGATTACTACATACTATTGGTATTGTCTTTTTACCCAAAATTTGGACTTTTGTGCTGATTCTTTGCCAAATCTATCGATCGATTCTTTGTACTGACTTTTGTATGTCAAAATGGTCCAATCACACTACACCTTTTTTCTATTGAGTTGGGACTTTTTTCAACGTTGTTGGCTTGGCGCTCATTCGAAAGGGCGATGTGTCCATTCATTTGGCCTTGTGGCCAATAGAATTGACACTTAGTGCCGCAGCACCCTTTGAAATGTACCATGCTACCAATGGAAAAGGCTCCACTACCCAACAATGTGCCAAGTAGCATTTCGAATCTGCCGTGCTTGAAGTTGAGTTGGATCGAATATAACATTATATTATCACATACGCGACGGCATGAAAAAAGCAGATAAAATCATCGAAACTTGCAGCAAACAGCTATATGCCTACTTCCATGTCTTCCATTCGGTCCGCACGACCGTAGAAGTACTGCAGACAATGGGATGCGCTTGTATTTCTTGCGTGGCTATGAGCATGGCTAGTGTATCGTGAGCGACGACGTCGTACTGGTGTCTATGGTGCAGCGTTCTCCATTGTTGCACGGAATGCGATTTTGAAAAGTGAAAAAAATGGGCGCGAAGATCGCCCCACTGCAACCTTCTAGAATATTCGATCCAATTCAACTTCAAGCACGGCAGATTCGAAATGGTACTTGGCACATTGTTGGGTAGTGGAGCCTTTTCCATTGGTAGCATGGTACATTTCAAAGGGTGTTGCGGCACTTTGTGTCAATTCTATTGGCCACAAGGCCAAATGAATGGACACATCGCCCTTTCGAATGAGCGCCAAGCCAACAACGTTGAAAAAAGTCCCAACTCAATAGAAAAAAGGTGTAGTTTCATTCACACACTAATTCGATGTTGAATTGGGCGAAGAGTGGATTTGATTGGTTACTTGATTCTTGTTGTGGGCTTTGATTGGTCAATCGATTGTTTGCCGATTTGGTGCTGCTCATTTGATTGAGCACCCCCACTCCAATTTCGAATCGACTTGCCAATACTACCTACCGTCACATTGACTTCCACTGTGACCAAAACTCAAGTTATTGTCGATTTGATACAAATTTGGGGAGGGGGTGCAATCGAATCGCGCCGACCAAACCGATCCACAATCTATTTGATTGGTTGACTTTCATTGAGAAGGTTTTGATTGGCTAATAATTTTGAGCTCATTTGAGTTAGCCAATCAAATCGAAATTCCAACGAGGAACCACGCCACAATACGAAATTTCACTCGAAAGCACAATATGTCGTTCTTTTCTTTATTTGACGTTATGGCCTTGTTCTTATCCAGTTATCTCTGGCATATTATGCATGATACATATCTAAGGCCAAGCGTCAGTGGGTTTGTACTTTATATCACGGAGGAGTGAGCACTATGAACCTACCTGGTAAAGCAACTCAAACACGCGATCCACATCGGACGCGAGGGTGAGCTGGACTTCGGCATGTTGGTGGTCGTTTTGCGTGTGGAGGGAAATCACAGAGATGCCGAGCACATGGGGTTTTGTCACCCTAAGTCCCATCGCATAACGAGGTCAGTCGTGACCGTAGGGGCACTCTAGACATATATATATATATATACCTGACGATCGTGTCGAAAGCAATGTCTTTGAACGAGGCAAACATAAACACACCCGTCTTGATCACCACCCGACTAGGTAATATCATTTCGCCACGAATCAGCATCGGCAGGAAGTTGTCATAGTAGGAGGTTAGTAGCATGTACTCGAACGTGACGTAGAATTTCACGGGCAGTTTGCCCCAGAGGCCCGCGCCTTCGTACAACACGGCGCCTTCCCACGCCGCCTTCGCCGCGGACCTAGGAAGACGGCGGATATGAGCGTACTAACGTAGACATGTGTGTACCCCATGGCCCGTTGGAGCATCGGCTTGGCTTGCGCACTACAGTATCAACCATATATTATGCACGATCCAACATGAACATCTCACTATTCGAAAGGCTTCGACACACAACGAATAGAATTTGCCTATTAACCTACAGCTCCTCAACGAATAGAATTTGCCTATAAACCTCCTTGTAATTTGAATACGATCCATATTTCTTTTCACATATCCGTAGCCCCCATACGATGCATATAGTTGCATATTAATTTCAATATAATGAATTCAATTATTTATGATAATTATATACAAATGATTGATGCTGAGTATTTTTTTACCTATTTAATTATTATCAATATCAGAACATTTACAAACAGTATTTCTACGAGTATTACATAAATAAAAATAGAACAAATATGCTAGTTGCACATCGAAACACAGCAACGTATTTTGTCGATTTGATAGTACAAATTTGGGGACGGGGTGCAATCGAATTGCGCCGACCCAACCGATCCGCAATCGATCTGATTGGTTGAATTTCATTGAGAAATGGGTTTTGATTGGCTAATAATTTTGAGCTCATCTGAGGTAGCCAATCAAATCGATTTCAATTCCAACGAGAAGCCACAACACAATGAAATTTCACTCGAAAGCACAATATGCAAAACAAATATTGAATAATCACGATAGTACAGAATTATCTCAAAGGGATCCAAAAACCAATAAATATTACAGCACACACAACGAACAATCCACGCAATATTAAACAAGAAATAATTGGGGATGTAAATGCCATCAACATCATATCGTACGATTGCACAATCGTATGAATGGCCATATGACGGAGATGCTTGGTGTATTCGACCCGCCGGCCGATTTGCGCTTGCTTTTCACGAACTTTGGCGTCCACGATGGTTTTCACTCTGGTGCTCTGGGCTTCCCACAACGCATGCACCAGTTGCGTCACTCGCCGTCCTCGCGACTCGCCATCCCTCGACATCGCAGCGACAATCTTAGCAGTCGTCGGAGTGCCAGACACTAGTAATTCTTCCTTGGCGAGGGTGGCTTGCGGTGGACGGCGGATGGCGTCGGAAGGACGCGGGGGTTGAGGTTTCTCCAAGTGGAATTGAAGGTACAACGGCTCCACGAGGCTGAGCAGGTGGGCCGTCGCGACTTCGTGGGCGTGCGCGTACTCTTCTAATGGCAGCGACAGTTGCCGTAACGTCGCTTTCATTTCCCTGCGAAACCAAACGATTTCAATAGCATGAATACGATCTCTTATCTATTATATGTATTTCCCTTGGACAAATATGTCAGTAAATTCTAATCGAAATGGATACAAGTAGTCAACAAGGTGGGTGAATGTCGGTCATTTCAATGGGTTCGGCCATTTCTACTTGTTCGAGTTGTTTGATTGGCTAGAACGGATTATAATAGGAGAATTTTGACCAATATAAAGCGACTTGGGGACAGGTATCACCAAATCGTTCAATATGGTCACCATAGAGCAAGTTGGGTACAACTCGATAAGGCGAAATCGTGGGTACTCATAAGGTATACAGTACGGTAGGAAGTATATATTTTCAATTGGACTCTGCAACAAATATAACACGAATCATGCATTGACCATACATGTCAAAGGCGACGGTAACGTCCTTGACGTAGTCGTCGTCGAGCGCCACGGAAGTAGAATCGTCTAATGGGGCGATGAAGTTCGTGGTGCATTTGTGTACAGGGGAATACCTGAAGCATCGCAAAATGACGGCGACGAGAGCATGGCTAAGGCATACCCCACGTCCAAGATGGCGGCTTGGACATGTGTAAAGATCGCGTCGGCCGTGCGATGCAGTTGCGCATCAATGGTCGCCGACGAGGACGTGGATATGAACGGAACACCAGTGCCACCGACGACACCGACGAAGATGCGGAGAACGCGCAGCTTGGACGAGGACACGCCAATGCGTGCATACACGAGGTCGTGGGCGGGGGATTGGAACGCGGTGGAGGATTCGATCATACGACGGTAGAGACCGCTGGAAAGAGGCGAAGGGTCGTCAGAACTCACAGTGTCGAGTTGAAACCCGTGGGTGAGAAGGATGGTGGACACCAAGTCGTGGAGCGCAGACATCGACACGTCTGGACGCAGCTTGGCTTCGTAGATGATCCACTGTCGTGACTGCACAGGGCAGCTCGACAACCACGATTCTGCCTCACGCAACACGTCTTGCGCTGATTCTGATAGCACGACTGTCGCATCGTCCGGTGTGAGCTTGCGGAAATCAGGGTGGGTGGACGTTCCCTGCACTGTTGTCCCATCAGATAGCATCTCGACTGTTTGATGCACCAAGGCGGACAACGCGACAGGTGATGTACTAGCTTCGATCGTCGGTGTCTGCATGTCAACGTCACCGATGCTATTTGGATCATGGGGTGATGGATCTTCGTTCGTGTCAACTTGTAGCGGCGCTCCCGAGCTCATACTGATATCGTGCTTTGTCGAAGAAACTGTTGAAATCTTGACATGAAGGTGTCAATTTATTGCCAAAGATGGGGGTACAAAATATCAGACAATCGATTGACCAATCAAAACCCATAACACTAATCAAGTGGCCAATCAAACGCGCTGACCTACATTTCCGGAAGTGCCATGAAAGGGCTCAACTTGCATGGCGTAAGTTCGTTCGTCCATGCGGTGACGCGGTCGCCCAAGCTACTGATCCCACACCTGTCTGTGAAGGGTAACATGATGTTCTAGCCTCAATGACCATGCCATGACATACCTAGTGTAGACTTGAACGACATCCCGTTTGCTGAGCTGCACGCGATGGGATTCAAAGGTGTTGTGTTTGACAAGGACAACACACTCACGGTGCCATACGCTCGTCAGATCGTGCCCCATGTCTCCGTATGTACTCCATTTTCCGTCCCACACTCGCTTCTTAACCACGTTATAGGACGCGCTTCGGGATTCCCAACGCATCTTTGGGTCCGATCGAGTTGTGATTTTCTCCAACTCGGCGGGATCGAGCGACGACTTGCCAGACTTTGCCGAGGCGGCGACAGTAGAGATTGAGCTAAAAGTGAACGTGCTTCGTCATGGCGTCAAGGTAGTGGCATTTCGGTCAAGCATGGCTTATGGATGATGAAAACTTGCTGTAGAAACCACTAGGCATCGACCAAATGCAGCAAGTGTTGCATCTTCGTCCAGACGAGTTGATCATGGTGGGCGACCGGTACTCCACCGACGTTCTCTTTGGCAATTCCAACGGTATGTTGCAACATCAATCGAATTACCCATGTTAATATGTAAAATTCATTGTTGTATTTGGACAGGAATGCTCACCATTCGCACCGAACAATTGTCGGTGGCCCACGAGTCGTCGCTGAATGCGCTGGTTCGAAACACAACTACGTCATAATTGCCTTCACGTATTTGCTAAACTGTAGATGCAAACCATTGAAAGCGCGATATTATCCCGCCTTCGAAGTCAAGGCATCGAACCCCCCGCCCATCGCCTGTATAAACCATTGTCCATGAACGAGTAAATCATTCAATGCAGTCAACTACTAGTATGTGTTTAAGTTTGCAAGGTGGTGGCAGTGCTTGGTCAGACCTTTTGATGGTGGAATACGGCTGATGTATCCATCCGATTGCACTGTCCGTCGAATGTGCAGAAACGAATGGTCGTCAAATGTCCATGGAACCTCGTCGCCCATCGTGAGTGTAAGTTATTATCATGAATACGACAAAACAAGAAGCTCATGACAAATATATACACCACTTGGAGAAGCGGCGCTGAGGTGATTGTTGGCGGCGACCGACTAGGGGGTGCCGCCGCTGGCTCTACCGACGTCGATGGGTTCGCGTCCAGCCACCTTTTGTGCGCCGGCAATACATAGCCCCCATCGAGTTTCTTGAGTTGTTTCAGAGTTATGTACGTACGCCTTGGGCTGCCAGGATCGTGTTGGACGTAGTATTAAACAAGAGGTTGCCAAAGTTGTTCGTACAAGCAAGTGGAGGGGACAGTTCCCAACTGTGGCGCCCGATCGCCTTGCACGTGTCATTTAGCGAGCTTGGGAAACACACGAGGTTGATTGAAAACTTGGGCGTTTGTGAAGTCCTCGACGACAGACTTGACGCTCCAACGCCATACAGCCAGCACGGAATTGGGGCCAACTCTCACGGTACATCAGAGTTCATGGTGTAAGGGCTTTGAGGGTTGTCCTTCAGTCACACGAAACTGCCACAGCAAACCAAGCCGTGAATATGTTGACAATCCCACTAGTATTCTCCATCAACTTGCCACGACCATTATGAAACCACTACAAATGTATGCCCATCATAACGCAATTTGATGACGAAACATGTTGTGACGACCACCGCCGACTTACATATAGTAGCAACTCTGACCTAAATTTAGATTCCCAAATCCACTGGCGTTCCACTTGAGTTCTTTTCATGGCGTTGGAGTCGCTGCCGTGGGCGCCGTTCGTGGTCATGGCCACGGTGGGCGGGGTGGCCGCGTTCTTCTTGGATTTGCTCGTGTTTTACCTGTCGTATAGCTTTACGAGCCGCCACTGGTTTTTCATCTTTGTGGGCACGTTCGTCATGGCCGTGATCGACGAAGTGACCAAGTACATTGCGTACATTGGGTCTGTGCGCCGCGAGATGAAGGAGCAATTGTCCCGCGAGTGCATTTGCTGGCTCATGGTGCGCGCGGCTGCGGGGTACTCAATCCTCCTTGCATTGGTCCTGGTCATTTACGCGTCGCTATACGGCGACGAAAGCCAGCTGCCGCTGTACATTCCGTTCATATTGCTGGACATTGTCAACATCGTGTCGTGCAGTGCCATCACTGGCACGTGGCTGTACGTCCGCAAGCACCACAAACATGCGACGCACCACACCGTGCCCACGCAATTGGAAGATCTTTGCATGGACAGCGTCATTGGTCCTGCGATTCTGCTGCGCTATCTGTACTACATGGCCGCGTTTGCGTTTGTGTTCATGGGAGATGACCCCACCACAGAAATCGTCGTGTACATTGGTATCAATTTGGTCTACGCCATATTTGTCGGTGCCATGGTCGCGCTGTCCTTTCGCTTCTTGAAACCTGCCGCCTCAAGCCAAGCCACCGAGAGTGACACTAGGGAAACGTATGACCGCACCGGTCTTGAAGCGGCTATGGTTGTGTTCCCCGACGGATCCAAGGCATGACGGAAATGCGATCACGGATGTAGCAAATCTACCTGTAGTCGTTGTCGAGTGAGTGTATGAAATAGTATCTTGCGTTCGTGACAACTCTGATGTTCAAGGTTTCGTCTCCACATGCATTAACTCTAGGTACTTACTTCGAAGTAACTACGCAGCATTCGGAACCCGAAACCGAGTCTTAACCCGCTCGGATGGGATGAATTCCGATTTATTTTGCAAAACGGTAGGCCAAGTTGAATGGCTACAGTAACCAACTTTAGGGGACACATCCTTCAATTCTAATATTTCGAAGCTTGCAGGCAACAGTGAGGAAATCATGGCCTCGAAGTCCGCTACGGTAAATTCTATGACATATGCAACAATGACAATGCAAAGTTTCTTATCGCATTCGAATCTTTACGTAGTTTGTGCATACTGTACTAGTTCTCCGTAGGAAGGGCAAACTGCTAACATTAGTTTGGCAAGCATTGCGAATACACGTCCGAGTGGTAGACACACTGCCACCCTTGGTCCTTGCAACAGACGCCGTTCGGCCAATTCTGGCCATTGCACTGACTCCACTTTTCCGCACATAGTAGTTCCGGTGCCGTTGTCGTCATTTGGGGAGGAAATGTGATTGTTTCGATTGCACGGCCTGTGGAATTGGATTTGGTCGAGTTGACAGGGGTGATAATGGGCGTTGGTGTCGCCGACGTGGGGGCGGTGGTTGTCGTTTTAGTTGACGAAGGGAGCGAACCCGAAGGTGCCTCCGTCGTTGGTGGGACGGTTGGCAACGTGGTAATGGGAGTGGGGGTGCTAGGGGAGGTCGAAAACACACAGCCCCGGGCGCCGGACTTGATTCGTTGGCACGTTGCAGTGACAGGGGCCACGCATTGGCCGTTGGCCACGAAACTCTTGATGTTAGACACGCAGTTGGCTGCTGCCACATCGCCTTGGTTGGGGCAAGCATCCCCTTCGTCGCCACAAATGGCCCCCTCAACGCAGTACGTGGCGTCGCCTTCCACACTCACGTTCGTGCAACCGTGGACGTAGGTCGACATGCACAGCAAAGCCAAGGCCCAAGCGCCAATTGAGGTAGAACGCATGAGACAACTGCGAGCGAATTGGGAAATGATACCACAGCGTACTTATACTTGGTGTTGTAAATGTTCCAGATTAGGTCCTAGATCGACGACGCTTGAACAATGTGAAGTGAGGACGAGTACAAAAGCGAAACGATTGTTCGACAGGCGCCAACTGTTGTGGAAGTTCTTCAGCCATGTTGGGAAGCATGTAAATCCGAACAAATCTTTGGACAATCATTCGTTCCATCGCTCAAAAGTCGTGGGGGGCAACACATTGTGGTTTAGTTGATCATGATGTGTACATGGTAGGCCTCGGAAAAGTAGTTTGGAGTACTAGTAGTAGGGAAGACGATCAAAATGAAATCATAATTATGGAAATATTCGTACTGGCCGCCCTACTATATTCCCCTACTAACAGTAAGGACCTTAATGGTGACTTGAAGCTCGCATTGCAAATTCAGCTTGTTCGACAACCTGCGCGTCCAATACGTGAGAACAAGGAGAAATCAAGATCAGATTCAAGTATAAGAGAGCTATCTACGACGTGGCAGATCACGGTGTCTGCGCCACACAAGCAGTTATGCCTCGCTTTGCTTTGGTCGCTCAGGGTAGGCACTGCGGCGTCCTACACATGTGTTAGGCGAATGCACATCAATCTACAATAAGTTAACGTTTACCTTGATAAGAGTTGGTGACGAAGCTCCAGTCGGGGTCAGGGCCAATGTCCTTTGAGCCAGAGTTCAGGAACGCTCCTCGGCGCACCTCGGTCTTCGAGAGCGGGCCTTCCTTCGCCAATGTGTTTTGCCCTTGCTTTCCTTTGACAATGAAATAGGGAAGGGAGTACATCGCCAGCCCACCCAAGAGGACAAAGCCACCGATCAACAGCGACGATTCGCGTCGCGATTTAAGCGTTCGCTGTGCTCGTGATGCCATGGTCGATGCGGTGTAAATGCAGCCAACACTCCGCCAATTCTGGATGTGGAAAAACAGGCTTTCCGGAAATAATATACTACTAGTACAGTAGTACTTATTGCATGATAAATGAATTTGTATATTAGTATTAATACCATACAAATTCATTTATCATGCAATAAATGTTTTTTGTCCTTTGCTTACTCCTTTCTCAAACTGCCATGTATCGCATCCGAGTTCGGTCCAAAGGCGGCGCGTCCGTGCTTGAAATCGATCCATCATGCACGTTTCTTGAATTCCAGCGTACGTGAACAATGCAATGCTATTCAGATGTCATGTATATCGACAGAGAAAGCCCTGGCAGCCGCCTCACTTCCTGGCCCACCGTCGGCATTCGCATGTACGCACCTCCAGTTGTGTCGCTCACGAGTGAACGCAGCATCACGTAGATCGAGGAGGGTTTCCACCCAAGGAGATTGATGCGTCTCCAGACGAGCCAGTACGCTCTGTCTTCCAGTCCTCTGACACCGTCGTGTTGGAGCCCGTTGTAACCTCTACGGCAACAACTACCCGCGTTCCTCGACAGCTCAAAGGCACGAAAAAGTTTGCTGGTGTGGGGGTCAAGCTCGGGGCTGCAGGTTCATCTGGAGACGCTCCCACGACTCCGCAGCCCTCCGTCGACGTTGTCGCCGCCGCCGCAGCTCCCGGTGAACCATCCTCCCGAAGCAATGCGAAAAAAGCCATTATCAAAGTCGTGCCGAATCGAAAACGCTTCCACGGAGCTGGTATCTCGCTCAACCAGGCCGCCCAAGCCCCCTTAATCCATCCACCACCTCCAGCATCTACCACGAAACGTCCGCGCACGACAGCCATCCATTTAGACAGTAAAGCCGACGTCGAGTCCAAGCTAGTGATGGCCGTAAGTGGCGGCTCGGGCAGCCAGTCGACCACAGACAAGTTCTTGCGCAAGGCAACTCGACGCGCCGTGGCCCATCAATACGACATGACCCTCGCAAATGCGCGACTGAAAGCCGCATGGTCCACCAAGTTTACTGTTCAAGTGCTGGCCCATGGCAGGATGAAGGTTCGGTTTCTGGCGGGGGTGCGGGCGTGGCGGGAGGAGGAAGTTGACTGTCTCCAGCCCACGGAGCTCCGCACGGCGCTTAAGTACGTGGCACTCGCAGGGGGCGGCAACAAGGAGATGCTCAAACCATTCAACATGGCCCAAGTCTCACCTCGGTATTCGCATTCGTGTTGACAATGCAATGTCCTAGTATATATATATATATATATATATATGAGTATGTTTATATTTATATATTGAATATTTATATATATATATATATTGAATATTTATATATATATGTGACTATGTATATATATTTTTGAATATTTATATATATGTGACTATGTATATATATTTTTGAATATTTATATCTATTTTTGAATATATATATATATATATATATATTTATTTATGAATATTTATATATGTATATTTGTGAATATTTATATATATGTAGAGTGTTTTGGAGCTTGGCGAGACTATACGACGGTGACGTGGGTCGAGGACTGCAGACGTTGTTACCCGAAGAAGACTGGAGCTTCTTGGACACACGAACTCGGTACGCCCATAGATATCCCAGCAAAGCACAAACTATTGTGTGTTGATATATATATATATGTTTATACCCCTGATACGAAACGGATGGTTGTTGTAGCATGCTGTCTGCCAAAGCGTTGGAAGCTCAGGTATATTATATACTGTACCAAATACTACATATGTTATTTCGTCGAGTGGAATTAACATTTTTTGCACTCGAAATGTAGGCTACGAATGGGGGAAGATGGCGACGACACGAAGAAGGACCTCCGCCACGGACGGAACCAGCGGTGGCGGCAGTGTCCATCGACCTGACTAGCGACTCGCCAGACGAGGACAACACGGATATACTTGACCATCGAAGCATGCGGAATGCTGCCGCGAAGGCCGCCATGGCTCGATTACGGGAGGCCACTACCGCTATGAACCGCCAAGACCTATCACCAACCATATCCATCCAGTCGACTCTTTCTCCCCATACTTCGACCACAGCGTTGCCGATCCTGTTCGAGGCCCCTGCGACAGCGATCAACGACAAATTCGAAGAGGCAGCAGCGTCTGTGACAGTGCTGTGCGACGCCTGCGGCAAAGCCCGCATTGTGCTGGCAGCCGACGCGGCCAACAATGGCCTTTTGGATTCAATAGACGAGCAGTCGACAACGTGGACATGTGCGCAGGTAACGAGAGATCACGACGCCCGCCATCTATATATATAGAGACGTATCACGCATGTATACGTGTGTAGCTACGAGATCAGAGTAGTGGGGGATGTGCCAAGCCCGACGACGAAGTGCTCGGCGTGGTCCAAGGCGACATGGAGGTGGCGCAGAGCTTGGACGCGGTGGGTATGAAGTCGCGGAAGGCGCTGGCCAATGCCGATGCCGACGCGCTGTTTTCTACCTGGCGACGGACGTGTCCACGGCATGTGACCACACTCGACGCGCTCGAGTTGATTGTGCAAGAGGTATTATAGCCATTTTAGCCATAATTTGGAGGTTTAGCGGCGACTGATTCGCCAAATCTATTGATCGATAGCTGTATTGTCCTTGTACCCGAATTTGTTTGACTTTTGTGCTGATTCTTTGCCAAATCTATCGATCGATTCACTCTTTGTACTGCCGTTAGTATCCAACCATCGTCCAGTGTCACACTGATTTCATTCACACACTAATTCAATGTTGAAGTGGTCGAAGAGTGGATCATTTGATTGGCTACTAGATTCGTGTTCTGGGTTTTGATTGGTCGATATTTGATTGTCGATTTGGTGATTCTGCTCATTCGATTGAACACCCCACACTCCAATCTCGAATATATCGAGTTTACAATACTGCATTTTGTATGTACAGAAGTATTCTATGGTGATTGGAATCACATTAATTATTGTCATACACTAATCAGATGTGGATGAATCGAACGCTGGATACTACGTACTAATATGGGGAATGTATGTGTTATCATGAATATAGTAGTATGAATGGTACTAGCGTATCGTGTTTCTCGTAAATATATATGATACATGATAAAAAATTGATGATTGTATTTCCGTGTTCGTGATAGGTTTGTGCTCTTGAACATCGTCGAGAGATGATATGTGATTCTATTATCGTGAGTAGTATATGATGTTACACGTATATCGTGTAGGCTCAACGCTATGAACTGGACGAGTGCATGCAGCAGCATGTCCTGCAAGACGCACCGGATGGGGTGCTGGCCGCGCTGGAAGCTGCCAAGCTGGCGACCCCGCACGATCTCGCGAGGACCCCCGCGGATTTAATCGTCAGGGAGCTGGAGATGTTTCATGTGGCCGAGGCCATGGTGGCCACGTGGCAAGCGCTGGCCAATGACGCGATGGAAATGTCTCGGTGGATGGAAGACTGGCGCAGTGTGTAGCCGCCAGAATTATTTCAATGTAAAGTTCCAAACTTTAGACTCAACTCGGCAATTGTATTGGCTGGCTTTATCGTCGAATAGAATGCGCAATGGAATTCCAGCTGTCGTCGCATCATCCGTCAAAATGGCGACTAATAGAGACCAATGTTACGATGGGAATATGTTTTGAAGCTGACTTTGACTTGAAAAATGATGTCTTGCCCAGTCCATGCATATAATATATATATATACATACATTCATACCTCTGTGTTATTCCAATGCAACCAGTAGCCGTGCACCTAGTAAGAATACTAGCCACGACGACAACGACGACCGTAGGTTATTGGCTCTAGATGGCGGTAGAATTTGGTCGCAGTAGTCGCCGCAGAACCCTGGATCGCACACACATACGCCTCCAATGCTGCAGTATCCTTGGTTGCCACATACTTGGCCGTGGAGTTCACACAAAACTACAAGTCATTTGTCCATCAGTATCGTCGATGCAATACTAGTCGATGCAAAGCATCCTGTCGTACAGAAATCGGTGGACCGAAACACGTCCGACACCTTGTGGTCACCAGACGACCCAGCGATAAACAACACGGCGGGTACTGTGAGCTCGTTGTAGTAGCGCGCCGTGGCGCACGAGCCACACCCGTCCGACGTTTGCGTGCTCAGCTGATAGATGTTGTCCACGAGTTTGGACGTGGTTGTGGCGGCGGGCGGCGGAATCGACGAGTTGCATTGGCCAATCAGAGTGCCACTCAAGACGGACGTCTGGTCGTTCGTGGCGCACTTGGTCCCGCAGACGTTGGCCGACGTCGACAGGTTGCGCTGGGCTAGCAATACTAAGCATGGATATGTTCAAACCAAAAAACATATTTTGGGATAATATACTGATAGTTCAATATATATATATATATATATATGAAACCTTGAATATATATACGTACCAGTGTGCCCCCATTTGCCGACACACACTTGGTTGTCGCCGACTGTGACTTGACACCATTGGACGGTGGACTGCCCCAACCGATCTGAACTCGTGCCAATCCACGTCACTGCCACAACATCCATTGATCTCTTTAGTGTTTGGGGTACTACTAGTAGTTGACGGCAATATATATATATGCATCGCCTTGTACTTGGAGATGTGTGGAGGACATGACTGGTGACAGGATAGTTGGATGTACCTCCATCTCGAGATTGCCACACGTCCGAGTACGTAAACATGGCGTGAACTCCATTGCCGATGCGGCCACCGCCAAAGATCCACAGTCGAGGACCTTGGACGGCATCTCCTTGGGTCATGGCATTGAACGACAGTGCGGCGGTCCACGCGCGGGCTGGCCACGGCGCCGCACTCGTCAGTAATGTCCATGTGTCTGTATGTGACATCGTTATATGAGATATCGTTATATGAGATATCGTCCCCACGCAGCACCACAAAGAAATAATTGGGACGGCAACGTACTGGAAGCATCGAGACTCCACACGTCGTTAAACAAGTTGCTGTTTTGGCCCCATCCGGCCAAGAGGAACACCACGTCTTGGGTGGAGACGTCGCCTAGCGTGGCGTTCTTGAGCTGGTGGTTCACACACGAATGCGCGGCTCGCGCAGGCCAAGCGGGCGATGGCATTTGAACCCAGTGGCCTGGAACATATGAAGAAACCATGTCATCACGACGGCTAGGCATGGATGAGTGCAAGGTGAGACAACCTTGTAGCACCGAATCCGTCGACCACACTTCGTTGTTTAGGGGACTTCCACCAGTGACCCAAAGCCGCCGATTGAACACGAACGCGCAATGCCACCCACGAGGACTCCAGGGCACGGGGGACTTGACCATGGTCCATGTCTCTAACGCTACGCATGAGATGTGGTAGCAAGGGGAGGGGCTAGGTACGGCCGTCGCGGGTGTACCAAATGTCGTTGGCCGGGATGGGACTGAAGCCGCCCATGAGCACCATGATGGGCGCACTGCTTAGGGTTGGTTCTGGGAACACGGTCAAGGAGTGGCCGTAACGACGAGGAAACGGCGCCTCGTCGATGATGGACGTCCACGTGTTTCCGTCCACGGACATCCATACGTCGGACCGCCGCGTCGTGTCAATCAGCTGCCGCGTCGTGTACGAATCGGTCTGTCCACCCACGACCCATATCTGCCCCAGGAACGTCGTACTGGCATGACCTATCCATAGAAGAAAACGTCAATGCCTTGGCACAAACGCATTGCGTTTACCATCACGCGCATGGAAGCCAAGCCCGCTTCCTTGCAAGAAGTCCCATGTGTGCGTGTCAGTCTGGGTCGTCGGACATGGATTCGCATGCAGCACGCTCCATAGCGACGCTAGAACTGACCATCGCCCCATGGTCCTTTGCGCCGGGCAATTTAAGATCGCGTTACGAATTTGAACCGTCGTAGTTCTGTCGACCATATATCCTGGGAAGATCTTATAAATTTCTGATCTATTGTTTTGTTGCTAAATTATTATCTTGGTATTCGTATGCATCGATGGTGAAACTATCACCTTGGACTATATTATTATTTCCGGGTTGCGGAAAAGACACGGCTCGGCCGAAACCATCGACGGTCAAGGACTTGCCACGGCCAGCGCCACTACATGCGCAACAGATAGATGCAATCGACGTCGAATGTGTCCAACGCCGCGACTGCCGCGGCATTGTCGTCGCTAAGTATCCCAAATGCCAAGGCCATCGGGCTCTTCAACAAAATCTCTGGTGGTCGGAAGCCTGGCACATCAGCCGCGTCCAGCCTCGTCACTCCCACGGTACATCGTGCCATCAAGAAATGTCGTACGATTTATATGTGTATGTGGTGGTCGATGGTCATGCAGGTCACACAGGGCGGCGTCATTGCCGTCTCGCGCCTGAACGAGCGCACCGTGCTGGCCGACAACCACTTTCCAGACTTTTTCCAAACCGTCAAGCGTACATACAGAAATCAATCGACAGACAATCGATTTGTTCATATCTATATCCTCATAGACACCAAGCCTCAAAAGAAGAAGTTTGCGGTGGCAGCGTCGTCGGCCACGGCACGTGGTTCCACGGTCAAGTGGACCGGCAACAACGAAATGCAGCAGTCGGTGGGAACTGCTCCGCACACTGGTCGCCATCAGCCAACCAACTCGTCTGCCGCTGGAGGCAGCACACGGAGACAGACTACAATCGTTGACAAGTCCAAAGTCGCCGTGAAACTCGACACGGTACATGTGTGATGATGCAACATAACATCATCATCATCCTGTATCTATTTGGACTTGTGCTAGTGGAAGGACGTCAAGAACTCGTCCGACCAAGCCAAGCTGCTTCATCGAGGAGGGGCAGGCATCGGCCAGTCCTCGTCTATGGCGGCCCCAGAACGCCCATCGACTGCCGGAGGAGGTCCCACGTCCGGTGGCCTCCATTCCTTTCAATCCCAGCAGCAGCAGGTACTGTACACACCCCTTGTCCTGGTGATCTTGAGGGTTTTGTATGTGTATATATGGTATGATTGTAGTGACTGCGCGTCGTCAACGTTTTGTATCGCATATATGGCGTACTGACGTGGCATCCTCGTAGGCGTCAAACAATCACACGACCCACCCATTGGACAAACAACCTATCAAAGGCTACGTTCGGTGCGTTCTTACTACTATTTTGGTGACGTTGTCTCACGTTGCGCATTGTCACAGCGCCATCCACGACCGCGTCAACGTCCACCACGCGCCTTCCGTCGACGTACGACCCTGTTGCTGTTCTACCTACGATCATGCATTCTCCATTGGTTTTCTAGTGTCTTGATCTGCGATACAACCCAGTATACGCAATCCACATGCCATGTGTACATACGTGTATGTTACTAGACTTTGTACACACCCCCACATCGAGGTGCCAAACGACTCCGTCGATAGGAGTCATCAGCCTGTTAGAGTACCTTTTATCTGTTAAGGGATGATCTTTCCACAAAGAATTATCGGATCATTATGACCGAGTTTCGTCCCTGTTTGACAATTTTAAAAATACCTGAAGGCATTTGATTTAATGTTTGTAATATCTAATATAAAATAATTATTAACAAAAATGTAAATATATAGAAAAATGAAAATTTATATATATATATATATATATTAGGACGATGCCAAGGCGTCGGTGATATCTGTTTCCACATCGCAGACGCAACGCAACCGACCTCGAGGCACCACCGACCAATCCGGACTCCGTCCGTCGGCCAATTCCCCGCCGCGGCCGCAAATCTTCGGGGCCGACACTTCCAAGCCAGAACCCGCCATGTCCATTGTGCACACGATCGACAAATCCAACCATCGACGGGCGCCGGTGGTGGACAAAGATGCAGATAACGCAGACGTACGAACAATGTTTCGACAATATGTAGTCGTAGTATTTTATATATATGTTTTGTATATATATATATATATATATATTTATAGAACGATTATTCAACGGGGATGTAGTTTTATATATGTAGATATGTATATGTGTATATAGTTGCTTTCAAAAATTTGAAATGCTCGACATATCCAATGCAATTCATTAGGTTTGCTTTGGGGAAACCCCCGATGTGCCAGGAGTGCCCGTAGTGTACCGCAGCCAGCGCGCGAAAACGGCCAACCCCGAACGCCTCAACTTGGACCGACGGGCGTTGAAGGTAGTACTACTACCTTTGCAAGACTAGTACTACTAGTACTACTACAACTCTTTCGACGTAGGTGGTGCCCCTGCTGGACGGCGAGCACATGCTTCGTCTGCTGAATTTGCAAAACAACACGATCACAGCTATTGGCAACCTCCACGGGCTGCCGAATTTGATCTTCTTGGACTTGTACAACAATAAAATCGAGGTACCTTTCTGATACATACATACACTGGTTGATGAAATATATTTAAACAAATATATATATTTCCCGACTAGAAAATCGATAATTTACACGTCGTGCCCAACTTGCGTGTGCTTATGCTGGGCAAAAACAAACTCCAAACGATTGAAAACCTCGCGTGTTTGCCCAAACTCGACGTCCTGGACTTGCACAGGTACGATAATATATATATATATAAACCATATCATTCAAAGAATGCATTTAAAAAATCGTCTATCACAATGAATATAACATATATAATATATTTCTCAACGAATACATCCATGGCTATCCTTGGCTACGTGTGGCTAATATATATATGTATCTAGCAACGAAATCGACAAAATCGAATGCCTCGACCAACTGAACGAACTGCGCGTGTTAAACCTAGCTGGCAACCGCATCACGGTGCTAGAAAACATCAGCACGCTGACGCTCTTGACCGAGCTGAACCTCCGACGCAACCTCATCGACGCCATTTCCACCACGACGCTGGGCCGACTGCCGACGCTGCAGCGGCTCTTCTTGTCCAACAATAAACTCCCGTCCAAGGAAAGCTTACAGCCGCTGTTCCAGGTACACGGCTATTCCATACGAGTCGTGATGTCTCGTTCTTCGTGCATGTCAAAACAAAAATGCGATGACCAGTCAATGAATATATATATATATATATATATATATATATTGATGCATGATTAGAGTCGGTTGGTGGATTGTATTTCTCGATATATAGTGCTTTCAGCTGAAATTTGGATTCTTGTGCCGATTCACTAAATCCATCAATGATATTTTTGTACTGAATTTTGTAAGTAGAAAAGCCCAGTGTCAACAAACTACGAAAAGTCACACCATAATTCGATGTTGAATGGTTGAAGGGAGAAATTGATTGGCCACTTGATTTGTGTTCTGGGTTTTGATTGGTCGTTAATCGATTGTCTGCCGATTTGGGGCTGCTGATTCGATTGAGCACCCCACTTGAATTCGAATCGAATTGACTTTATAGATATATATATATGTTGCTGTCAAGAAATTGATAACCAAATATATCGGCACCCACGTGCAATAATGATATGCCATGAGTGGTCCTGTGTCAATGCAAGTGCTTTTGTGTACGTTTTTGTTTACAAGCAGAAATAAGATCGACTCATTCTAGCTGGTGGCCCTGACTGAGCTCCGACTGGACGGCAACAAATTCAACGAAGTCGAGAGCCCCGACTACCGGTCGCTCATGATCCAGAACTTTGTGTCGTTGCGCAACTTGGATTTGAAAGCTGTGACGGATGACGAGCGCCGCGACGCGTTCAGTTTGACTCAAAAGGCCACGGAAAAGCGCCGCGAACAACAGCGCGAAGAAAACCAAGTACGTTTCCAAGTGATGTCCTTTCCAACGGGGGTTTCGGGGTTCCGGTGTTTCGGGGTTTCGTCGTTGACGATGATAGACTAGCACCCCTCAAACCGAACAACCCTCTTCACGGCATGTGAACATTGCTGTAGGAAGCACAGCGCGTGCGCGCGATCACGGCGGTGCGAAAGAAATGGGAAGAAAAGTTTGACATGGACGTGATGGCAGCCAACTTGGACGACCCGTGGGGGGCCACCCCCATGTTGGTTGACAAGGCCCAGCACATGTCGATGAAGCGGCTGCTGGCGGCCACTGCGACCATGGCCAACCATGCAAGCCATCCGATCCAGATCGGGTTCTCAGAGGTCGAAGTGTCGGACCAGTCGCGGACGCTGTTTGTATATGGCGACGCGCTGGAAGCGCTGGACAGCGTCAAGATCCACGCGATTGTCACTGCGATCGTGTTCAAGTACATTCCGTTCGACGTGATCGCCAAGGCCGTGAGTACTAGTAGTAGTACTAGCAGCAACAACGTGTACCTCCAGAGCTTCACTGCACTCAAGCACGTGCATTTCGCCTACAACCAACTCACATCCCTCGACCAACTGCATTGGGTCGCCAGGCTCGGCTCCCGTGCCGAAGAGGTAGTATGACTACAACAAGTCACTGGATATAGTGTTTTGATGGAGATATATTCGTTGTACTAAGTCATTCGATGTATGGTTGATCGATGCATTCATGTATTTTCCTGATTGTGGCCGTCAGTGGGATAAATATATATATATAATAAAAACTCCATTTGTTCTGGGTGCGACTCGTTTCAACAGTAGGCTGAAACAACACTCGGACTTTTCCAAGTTATTGATATTGACATATATATTTTTTAATATATTTGTTTTATCGTGGCGTAGGTAACCATCTCACACAACCCCGTGTGCCACTTGCGGCTGTTGCGACCATATGTCAGCCACACGTTGAAAAATGTCCAAGTGCTCAACGGCCAGCCCCTGTCCCTAGAAACCCAGCTCATGGGTGAACGCTTCTTCGACATGGCCCTTCAACCTCCCCATCCATCGCCCTCGTCGGTGCCGCGGAAGGGCCTCCCACAGCAGCCGCTGCCGCCCATGCTGCGTCAGGGCAGCTGCGCCATGGATCGCACTACAAATGCACTCATCAGCAAGTACTTGACAGAGGCCACGCGAGTCGACGAGCAACTCAAGGTACAATGCCGTTTCGAGTCGGAATTTGTATGGATGACGTTAAGAGGATGACAAGGATGTTTGAGTTGCCGTGGAACATGGGGAGGTTGATATACTGTATGTTGTGGATGCGTGTGTAGTACATGAACGACAAGTGGCACTCGATGGTGTACGACGTGATCAAGGAAACGCTGGAAGAGGTCGAAGACATGGACAAGTACATGTCGAAATGCCTCGACCGATTGTGACGATAGAATTATATATAAAAATATTCAACATCTTGACACGACAAAGGATATTATTATTGAAGCAAATAGTATTGTTTTTTTCCACGGTAAAAATATTAATATTCACGGCCGCGACGGGTTGTTTATTCAGTTTCCATGATGGTTTCCTCGCCTTGGTCCTTGTCGCTCTTGTTGCCGTCGTCGTCGCCGTCGCGTTCTTTGCGCGCTTGAATGCGACGCAGGACCTTGGACGAGAGCTTCTTCACGCCTGTCTTGGCTTGCGTCGCTTTCTACACGACGGCATGTCCATGAGGTCACAGATCAGAGGGAGAACATGGATTGATGATTGTCGTCGAACGTACTCGGTTCTCGCGCTTCTTGGCCAGCTTGTCCTTGACGTCCTTGGCTCGGCGAATCTACGCGAAGCACGCATTAGCTCTTGCGTCATGCATACAATGAGGTTATAGGTCTCTCTCGTACCTCCAAGTCATGCTGAGACTTGACAACGGTACGCTTCATTTTGCGGGACATGGTGGTTCTTGATGTGCTGCACACCAATGTTATTGTAGCACATTCGAAGTTCGAAGCATCCCCAGTGATCGAAGTTCACGACGGATATACGTATCCGGATAATCCGACTGCCAATCATCACGTTCTTGACAAACATGTTAGTGCGCCGCCTTTGCCTGGCCAAGGATGGCCTGCTCAAGCAGCTACACCGAGCCATTGGCATCCCTGCCTCCCATCAGCATGGACACTTCTTCTCCACGGAAGCGAGCAACGGCAAGCCAGAAGCGAAGGAGCTCATCTACGAAGCTCCGTTGGCTCGACCCGTTCGAATGATGAAGGCAGTGTCCGTCACGTCGTGCACGTTGACCTCCATCGGGATGCCTGTCACGTGCATCTATGGCTCCGTGTTGTCGTCAGTGGTGGCCCAGGTACGATGTGAACAACTAGTCGTCATGTTTCCACTTGTCGCTGACCTTATGGTGTTGCCGCTTCGGATTGTAGTGGGCGATGTGCAGCACCATCATGGTAAGTCCGTCCCGTCCAACGCAGTGCTCTCCAAGTATAGCTCACGATCTGATTAGTTTTTCGGCATGGGGACCACCGCGCTCTTTCACGTCCTCTTCAAGCCGTATGTCCTTCGCTTGTGGATCGACCGAGACTCGGAGCTCGTGACCGTTGAAACCCTCAACTTGCTCGCGGCCAAGACTACCTCCGCCTTCCAACTGACCGACGCGACGTTCCCAGACAAGTCCATGCACCCCATGATCAACTTCAAGGCCAAAGACAAGCACTACTTTGTCCATCCCGAAGCGTTCGACGAAGCGGATCGCGCAGTTGTTGAAAAGCTCCTCGGTCGCCCCCTCGAAGAACTTTTGCCCAAGCCCGACGAAGACAAGGACGAATAAATAATCCTAACCACAAATACTACTTGGGAATAAATACCATTGGATATCCACAGTCGACAACGAGATACTACATGTTCATGGCACTGCATGCATTTGTACGAGTAGTGAACATAGCTATATACTAATGCTAGTGCATCAAAAGTTGACGACGACACGTTCCCGTTGCATTGCAACGCCCCCAATCAACGTATATCAAGGCGGGCAAGTAAATTTGATGCAAGTATATCTTCATATTTAAGCTGTAGACCATTCACAGTGCGTCCAATGCTGTCTTTCCACCTCGACATGTGCTCCATAGTGAGTTGTAGCTACAAGCATTACTAATTACAGGATCAGCATCACATACGAGGTTACTTTCTAAAGTGACGACGGCACATTGTTCTATGGCCTCACTACATCTTCGACGTAATCGTACGCGTCCAACGCGGCCCGACTGGCCACGAGTTTGTCTGTTCCCGAAGGTTTAAACGCCTAAGACAACGGAAAGATCATCAACCAATAGGAACCCCATTCATGTGGTTTGCCCTTGTATCTACAGCCAAACTAACAAAACTCATCACGCACCGGTGCATCGTTATCGGACTCGTGCGCTGTGGTTTCGTCGTCTTCCTCGACGTCACTGCTCCCACCGTGTCATACAACCTTAGTATATGTATATATGGTATTCAATGTTACCTGGCGATCGCATCTTCTTCAAAATCTTCTTCAAAGTCGCTTCCATAGTGTCCGTCGTCGTCGCTCTTGGCCTCGAGCTCGTGCTGCAGCGACGCCTTGAGTTTGCTCAGTGTGCCCGTGTCGTCTTCCGCTTCCATGGCTTTCAAACTCGCATCGAGCGCTCGAAGTCGTTCGGCCTGTTAGGTTCACAACCACACAAACCACCATGTCAATCAACTGCTAGCAATCGTGTTTTGATCACTGGTACATATTCCCTTACGTCGTCGTCCTCGTCGTCGTCGTCGCCGTCGTGGGTCGTCGGTGCGACATCGTCGTTGGCGAGTGTAGGTATGGTTAGTGTTGACGCGGATTGAAGTGGTGGAAACGTTCCCAAAAGCGAAGTCGGGGCAGTTGGAGGTACGTCGTTCGCTTTGGATGCTTCCGAGTCAAGTTTTAGATCCCCCACGGCCACCTAAAGTCGTCCAACATGATTATGACCACCCGTTTTCATGTTGACATTGCCCCTGGCGACTTGAGGCTGGAGGTTAAAGTACCTGTGGGGGCGGAGGTTTTGCCGGAGATTCGATGGAGTTTTCATAAACAGACGACGCGATGGACTCCTCGTCTTCACCCTCGTCGTCGTCGAGAGCAATCGAAGTCGTTTCTCGATCTTGATTCACTGCTTTCGCCATAGACGAGACAGCTGGGGGAACTTCTTTGGTCGGGGGTGGTTCGTGCGATGCAAATGCAAGGATGTTGGGGCTTTTTGATGCGAATGGTTGTTGTTTCGAGTCCAATGTGGTGGTTGTGGGCGTCTTGACAGGCAACGGGTCGTCTTGAGACTCTCTTGCGTAGTTGGAGGTGTTGGGCGATACATTGGAGATTGTCGACGGGTTTTGGCATGATGGGAGGTCGTGTTCTCCATGTCCACGGACTTGATTGTTTATCAGGTCGATCAAGAGTGTTACTGAGGACGACGGTTGTTGTGTTGACAAGTTGAGCGACGCAGCCACGTCACGGCGAGTGCGCGACAAGTCGGCCTTGAATCAATGGAAGATTGTGAACTGTTATCGTGGGCGTCGGTCATAGTTCCCATACCTCTGTGAGCGATGCCTCCGCTGTGAGAACCGACAGAGTTTGCTGTAAATTGAATTGCCGAAGGAACTCTACTACCACTTGTAAAGCCAATGAGGCATCTTTCGTCGCAACCAAGTCTCGCTTGGATTTAGTTGGTTCGTGGGTAACGTTGTGGATGGCGTTATACACCGCAGCGCGCAGTTGAGCCTACGTTTCTATGTGATCAACCACGTGATGTCCAAGGAGGATAGATGATTGGACCTTGATTTGACCCAAGATCCCCTGACTTTCCAACGTCTGTGTCACCAACAGCTTGACCTCGTCGTCGGCTGCTTTGGTTGCTGCCGACATCGTGGAGGCTTTATCGAAAAAACCCTTCAGGATCTCGATTGGACCAATCACTGGCCACGTCGATGCAAAGATCGGATGGGAAACCGATGGGTATATCCGGATACGCACGAGTTTTAAAAAACCAAATATTTTAAACTTGCAAACTGTAGGAAAACTCCAAGTAAGTACTTATTGGACGTTTTATAAACAATGTTTCCGGTTATTTACCGAGCGGCAGAAAGATTTTCATTTGTGCCGCGTCAACAGTAATGTCAAGTGAAGCGCTGGACGACGACAAGGTCGATGGCGAGGAGAAGGGAAACACAACGCAGATGAACGCACAAGTCCCGAGCGGTGGCAGGAACAATGTCGTGGTGAAGGTTGGCATGGTCGGAGATGCGCAAGTGGGCAAGACCAGCCTCATGGTCAAATATGTAGAGGGCAAGTTCGACGAGGATTACATCCACACGTTGGGCGTGAACTTCATGGAGAAGACAATCACATTGCGGAATACCGAGATCACGTTCAGCATTTGGGACTTGGGTGGTCACCGCGAGTTCATCAGCATGTTGCCACTGGTGTGCAACGACGCCGTGGCCGTTCTGTTCATGTTTGACTTGTCTCGAAAAGCTACGCTGACTAGCGTCAAGGAATGGTATCGACAAGTGCGCGCCATCAACAAGGTATGAAGGCGAACACATGTACTCGTCTGACATGCCCTATGCTAATGGAGTGTGTCTTGGTGGTGAGCAGAACGCATTCCCATTTTTGGTGGGCACCAAGTACGACCACATTGCCACGTGCTCCCCCGACGAGCAAGACGATGTGACCAAGCAGGTTGGTACTTCAAAGATAGCTTGTCAAGGCATATGGGTCGTCTAAACGTGCGCTTTCGCCAGGCGCGCAAGTTTGCCAAGGCTATGAAGGCGCCGCTGATCTTCACGTCGGCGTCGCATGCTGTGAATGTCCAAAAGGTGTTCAAGATCGTCCTCAGCAAAGTGTTTGACCTGAAATGCACGATCCCACTGATTCAAAACGTTGGCGACCCCATTCTTGAGTACTAGCAATACTGTACTAGCAGCATAAATACTTCATAAACCACATTTTCCTTCACATTACACTAAAGTACTGTACTAACTGTAAAATAGAGCAGTCGTAACTTTGTCGTCATACTTCAGGGTAAATACTGATGTAGAATGGGTTCTAATGCATTTTTATCAGGCTAGCCAATCACAGGACGTTATTTACACTCTATATAACCAATCAAACCACTTCCGTCGATTGTTGTCCCAACTGTGTTTATCCGAATTGACACCGTTTATCCGAATTGCATTGAAATCCTCCCTCACTTTCATTCGAGCAGAAGTACGATGGACCAACGCATGATCGTTGAAGAGGAGCTGGAGAAGCTCGACGTCCTGGGACGAAGGGTCCAAGAATCCACAGCTATGGCCCGCCAAGATGCCGACAAATATTTCCTGCATATGGCCACTGTACACACCACGATGAAGGAGTCCGCTCGGTACAGTCTGCATGGGTTTGTCGAGTGGGTGGCCGACACCTTTCGGACCAAGAACGTCGAGGGCCTGCGTTTCCTCGTCCGCGCGTACATTGCTCGAGACTTGGAATTGCCAGTTGAGAAGTTCTTGGAAGCCGCGGAAAACGTGACGATCTTCTCCCTTGCCCGCACGAAACCCGTTGCTCCACCGCCACCCGAACCGGAGCCAGCCGTTCCTAATCCCGTGACCCCCCAGTCGTCGAACGATGAGCCATCCCCAGTGGTGCCCATTGAGATAGCTCCATCACCTTTGCCACCCACGACGCTGGCTTCCCTACCGACAACACCGTCCACCCCCCCACCGCCCGCATTGCAGCCGGCCGTGGTGCAAGTTCCACCAACGTCGCCGCCGGCTCTGCATATTCAAATTGAAGAAACGACCTCGTTACGTCAAGTCGACAAAGTGCCGCCTCCGTCTCCACATCCCGACGCCGAGTTGCTGCCCTCGAGAACAAAGACCAAGCAACATCGGCGATCCGAGCCACCGCGAACTCCTCGTCCCGCCAAGAAGGCCAAAGTCACAAGCCGACAGTCCAAACGAGTGACTTCAGCGAAGCGTAAACAGTCAGCAGTCGTCGAGGTGATCTCCATCGATGACGATGATGACGACGACGGTGACGAAGATGGTGACGAGGATTACGAGGAGCCGCCTAAACGCAAAAGCGACAAGCCAGCCCTCCCAGCCTCGTCACCGACCACTGCTACTGCGACTGCATCTGCGGCTACGACTGCGGAGGCTACCGTAGCGTCCCCCGTCGCAGACATCGACAGCAACGACCGGTCTGACGGCAAGCCGAGCCAACCGACCAGCACCACAAGCGACTTGCCATCCAAGCGAAGCAAGAAGCCACGTCAGAACACTAGTGGAGCGACCGCTTCGTCGTCGGTTGCGGGGAGGCTGCATCTGCTGACCCCTCGAAAGCATTCCAATTCAGCTCAGCGGCAGCAGCAACACAAAACGCCGGCGACATCTGAACCTTCCGTCGCCTCCGAACAAAAAACCGAGCTCACGGACACTCGTGTCCTCCCACCTGCAACCGAACCAGCAAAAGCCAGGCCGTTGTTGAACCAGCTTTTGCACGACTCGATGGGTGTTGACGACGCAAAGATGGACGAGGCGTCGTTGGCTAGCGTCGATGACTTGCAGGAGCTGACGTCGATGGTGGTCGCGTCCAAGCCGTGGACCAAGTGGGGCCAGCGGCTGCGCTCGTTTCTGCCTAACGACACGCCGGAGCGGCAGGCTTGGAACAGCTCGCTCGCCGACTATTTCGACAACCATGCATTTACGTTGTGGCACCGGTACTTTCACATGGACGTACCGAACGACTTGAAGGCGCAGCAGGACGACGCCACGAGCCATGCGCAGGCCGCCCTCTATGAGCTGGCCCATCGCTTACATGCTATGGAAGGCGACGACGTGTTCAAATTTCTCAAGCGCGCGCCGCATCCAGCGTGGCCGTCGTGGCTGCCCCAGCCCATTCAACTGCGTGATCTCAACGACGACGATGCCGTCAAGTACCTCAAGACCCAATCGGGCCGACGGTGGCCTGAACTGCCCTTGAAGATCGCGTTGAATGGCCAGCCGTTCAAACCTTTGTTCGATCCCCTCGGCATCTTGACGACCACCCCCGACGTTGCCTTCTTCAAGACGCACAACATTTCTCCCACGTGGGCTCACGACTTGCTCCGCCGACTCGAAGCCGATAGCGTGTACGACGTCTCCAAGTGCGCGTATGTGGGCGTGACCATGTTTGGCGAATCCCCGCCGCAGCATTTGCCCAACCAAGTGGCGTCGGCATACGTGTGGGATTGGAAGCTTGAAACGGTTGTCCATCGCGTCCACGAGTTGTAACGCTATTGGCAGAAATCTATATGGACGTCTTTTATGTACGATAATGTAGTAGTAAGTAGTACTTGGGTCTTGTCTGATGTGAGTACTGCTGGCTGTTGGTCGTAGTAGTGGTCTTTTTCGGGTGGTTAGGTTCCAAACTGCCTTTGTAGGAATTGATTGGCTAATTCGCGTGCACCTTTAAATGGATCGAGCCCCGAAAATAATGTTATGTTGTTTTTCTACTTTTGAGTTAGAAATCCCAACCTCCAATTCTATGTCAAATCCAGTGTCCGAAAACTCTCAATTTTGGTACAGTACATGTACATGTACGTACGCCACATAACCTCCAATTCTATGTTAAATCCAGTGTCCGAAAACTCTATTGTGGTACAGTCCGCGCCACATAAATAGACCCAAACAGTTTTTCAGGCGCAACTCTTGACCTATCACAGAGTCGTAAAACTAAATGAAACAAACGATAGCTTATGATTGGCGGGATATTTTGACATACGATTTGCCGCTGTGGGTCGTTCAAAATCACCTCAAACCTGATTTGCCTTCCTGGACACCACGCCAGTTGAATAGACCCAACCGTGTTCAAGTGCCCTTCAGGTAAAGATACACACATCCAAGATATCTAGGGCCTAGTACATACCGGTAACCTACACAACTACCTACTAGAAACACAAAACACTCGTTAACATTAAACACAAAACACTCGTTAACCTTAAACATTAGTAAGGATGGGCTGTGGACCGCTTCTGACCGAGGTTGAAGTGGGCATGGTTTTGGCGCTCCGAGACCATGGTTTCACACACCGTGCCATTGCAGAGCACGTCGAAACGTCCACCAAGGCCATACGGACGGTAATCAACCAGCGTGAGGCCTATGGAAGCAACTTCAAGGGCCAAAAACCGGCGAAACTGATTGGGCGGGAACTTCGGCTCCTCATTCGAGAGGCATCCCAGACCGGGTTGTCGGCAAGAAGCGGGTTGTCGGCAAGAAGCCTCGCGACTAATCATCTGGCGTGGGCCAAATTTTGATGTTGTCCATAAATTATGAATTACAGCTCGTAGAATGTTAAATCGTACATCAATCGCTTTGCCTATTGATAGCTAGGAAGATGTGCCTTGGCCTGAAGTGTAGAATAGTTTGTGTCAAACGTGAACGACCAAAAATGGGATGGATCTATCCATGTGACGCTACGCCGTTGGAATAGGTGCCTCAGCCCGAGCTGCAGTACTTCGACTTATCCGCCCCCGACAACGGCACGCTGTTCATCCTTCTGTCCATGTTTATCGCGTTTGGGTACGTCTTGGCTGCGAGTGCGTCGGACGCGATGTTGGTCGAGTACGCCCAGCGAGAACCTGTTGCCATCCGCGGCCGCATCGAGAATCCATACCGCCATCTACGTCGTGCGCTCGCTCGCTGGCATCCTCGCGTAATGGTGAGTTCTCGCTGGGTTGTAACAGACCAGCATCGCATCCGACGCGCAGTCGGCGATGACGTACCCGAACGAAGCAAACATGGATAACACGACGAACACCGTGCTTTGGTTGGGGGCGTCCAGGTTGAAGTGCTGGAGGCCGGGCGTCGGGACCATTTCCAGCGGCGTGCCACAATACGTGGTCTTTTCGCGGTAACAGCTCGCCAACGACGAAATGTCATGATAATCAGACAGATATCGTGATGGTCCATTCGATCAACATCCACGGCTTGTGCTGGCAGTCGAAGATGGGGTTTGCTTTTTGGGGACGCAGCAAAAACTACCAACCCCAACGACGCCAACTTGCACGCGTAACGTTACACGGAAATGTACACTTACGTGACGTCATCCCCGCACGTCGGTGGTGTCTGTCGCTCTTGAGGTCGTTCTGGGACACCTTGAAGAACCAGGAGACGTACTTGTAGTCAATACCGTCAAACGTGCTCGCGAAGTTGGTGATCGTCGAGATCAGGCCGTACATGGCACCACCACTTCCACCGCCACAACGGGACGTTGTCGGCCAGCGCCAAGCCTTCATACTGTAGTACCACTGGTTGCGAACGACGTCCCTGCGTTGCCTTCAAGCAATACTTGACTTGGAAAGATGACAAGCCCGTCGACGAGGATCACGTCGGTGGTGTCCACAGCGATTATTCACCGTTCATTTCATTCAATACTGCTCCGATCATACCACCATGAACCAGAATTCCAGAGTAACGTTAACGACTCGCTGTGTAGCATCTAGGGCGACTAGTTGCCCAAGATTCTAGCCATCAAGTTGTTGATGGGTTCGACCCCCGCCCAGTACATGGCCACGTGATTGCTAAGTTACGTTAACGCAAACCTTAGATGTCGATCGCCTCATTTATGGATCAATATTGGAATCGCCAGGACAACACGAAATATGCAATGTTCATTATACGCTACTTCAAAATGCAAGACATCTTTTTCTACTTGACGGGGCACTTGCCCGTGTTGGGGTCCAACACTCCGTTGCCCCCTGCAACGCGATAGCACTTGGTGGAGGGATAGATGGACATGATGTTGCTGGACACGGCGAACGACAGGCAGAACAAAAACAAAGTCACGAGAATGTACCCCGCCACTTTGCTCTTGCCACCGCGCTCCTTCAGGGCCTTCGCTTCTGCCTTTTGGGGAGGCATCAAAAACAACCAAAACAACGACGCGGTCTTGAACCCGTACGAAATAAAGTACACGTACGTGACGTCCCACCGCACCTCGAGCGTGTCGGTCTTGACGTCATTCTGACTTACTTTGAAGTACGAGTTGACGTACTTGTAAAAGATACTAGCAAAGGGCCCCGAGAGGTTGCTCACCGTGGTGATCAAGCCGTACGTGGCGCCTTCGTTGCCCTTGTCGGCGATTTCCACGGCCACGTACGTGGACACGATAAAGCGGAGGCCATAGGGAAATTGCTCGGCCAACCCCACTCCATTAAAGAACCACTGGTTGCGCACGACGTCCCAGATCGTCAAGAACACGGTAAAGCCGTCAACGACGACCGTCCCGAGGGTACCAGCGGCGATGGTCCAGCGCCAATTCCAGTTAAGCCCCCATTTGCCCACAATCGCCAAAACAGAAGCAAACATCATATTGCCAAAGATGTTCGAGAGCGCATCGTTGAGAGGTTCGACCCCCGCCCAGTACGTCTGAATGGGCAACGTCGCAGTGGTGCGCACGCTGAAGAACACGTTGCTGAGGAATCGGAACAAACAAACTTGCCACAACACGCGACTCTGCAGAGATTCCCAAAATTTGCCCCACCACAGAGGGAAGGACACAGCCTCGGACTTCTTCTCCACAAGTACAAATATCGTCGAGAGCACCGCTATAGCACACGGCGCCAAGGAAATGGCGTACGGAGCATTCGGCGACAACGCAAACGAAAACGACCCGCCGTAGTTGGAGCCGTTCAACCCGAACGCACTCACACAGTGAGAGAGGATGCCAGTGATCTCGCGCACGGTGTAGATAGCGGTCTGGATGCGGCCGCGGATGGCAGCGGGTTCTCGCTGGGCGTACTCGACCACCATCGCGTCCGACGCACTCGCAGCCAAGACGTACCCAAACGCGATAAACATGGACAGAAGGATGAACAGCGTGCCGTTGTCGGGGGCGGATAAGTTGAAGTACTCCAGCTCGGACTCTGGCACCTTTTCCAAAGGCGTAGCGCAAAACTTGGTCTTTTCGCGGTTGCAAAACGGCTCGCCGAACGGCGAAAACGCCATCACACTCAGACAGCTCATCGTGATGGTCCACCCGACCAAAATCCACGACTTGCGACGATAGCCATAGATGGGGACGCAATCCGACAACATGCCAAAGAAGACCTTGAACGACCACCCGATGTACATCAACACCCTGTACGACGACGTTTGGTAACCCTCCAAGTTGAGGTAGATGTTGAAGATGGGATACTGGACCGCCGGGATTATGTTGAAGATGATCCCAATGGCGCCGTACTGTATGAACAGGGCATACGCTTCGCGGGAGAACAAGCTCAGCGCACCCCCTTCAGCCAGCGCCCCCTCTTCCAGGTCCTTGGGTGATTTCGCTTCGACGTACCCATTATCGTCTTTGGCCGTGTTCGAGTGGATGTACGACACGCGTTCCTCCAAGTCCACCGGATCCTTGTTGCCGTGGCTTGCCATGTCAGCCGTGAAATTGAAAATGAATTGATTGTTGTGCCTCCAGGGTTCGATTCCTTGAACGTCACAGGGTACACGTGGTAGCAGTCGTGTAGCGAATAATCACAAACAAGGGTAGCAAATCATAAGGCTAACGTTATCGGAAGTATGTCGCGGATATTCTCCAGAAATATCTGTCTCACAAGCTTGGAATTGCAAGAGGCCAGGACCGATCAAGGTGGTCCATCGCCAGAGAACTGCATTGAGACTGGCGCACAGTAGTACTGCCAATAATAAAATAAATTCGAAAGGACAGAAATGCAATG
Source organism: Aphanomyces astaci (assembly GCF_000520075.1). Classification (NCBI taxonomy): domain Eukaryota; phylum Oomycota; class Saprolegniomycetes; order Saprolegniales; family Verrucalvaceae; genus Aphanomyces; species Aphanomyces astaci. Next base: position 290,434 of record NW_009798297.1, on the reverse strand, counting down.
AAAATGAATCAATATTGTCCAATCACAGTGTCCCTCATCCACAAGCCCTGATTGGCTAGTTCAAATACAAAATTTAAATCTAATTGGTTGACTCAGGATCACTTTTGCCATGCGAGCATTATCCAATGACGCCACCTCGTCGTGTTGCAAAACGCCGGCAGCGTCGATACACAGTCCGCCAAATCCGAGTGTACACGTTGCAATCATGCAACGTCTTGTTGACTCGATGCCAAGACGCTGTGTCGCTGTGATCGAGTGAAACGGTGCCTTGACGCCTTACTAGGATGGAATCCGTGCATAACTACATGAAATAATGCGATTTTACTTTTGTGTCTTATTTCGGGTTCCGGACGGAATATATGAAATCGTTGTCTGCGGAGCGCACTGATTAACTTTCGACGCCCCAGGTAGTACAGAAGGCTTCCCCATC
>NW_009798297.1:260846-263039 GCF_000520075.1 Aphanomyces astaci | reverse complement strand
GCCGTCGCCTCCTTCTGCAACTTGCTCAAGGACTTCTCCACGACCCCCAACCGCTCTGTCATTGCAGAAGCATGTTCACGATCCTCTTCTTGTCGAACATTCATTTGATCCATCCGGCTCACCAGCGCGTCGATTCGAGCACTCCATGGTCGAGGCGGGGTGGTACCCATGTGAATTGGTGACCCGGCTGACCCAGCGGACCCTGGCAACCCAGTAGTCCCTACACTCGGAGCCGGATTTGTCGGTTGACTGGTGGTTTGCGACCCAGGACTCCCGCCATCCCCAGATGGCCCAGTAAGCATTGGGTTGGTTGGGGAAGCCGATGCCGCGGCCATTTGAAGTGGAGGGACTTGCGCTGGAATTGTTGATGAACCCAGCGTGGATGATGGTGCAGTAGATGTAGGCCCTTGCGAAGCACTAGCTGCAGTGGAGGGTGGTGGCATCGGTGAAGGTTGTGGTCCAGTTTGTTGTACAGGTACCCCGCTTCCACTACTCCCAGCATACCCAGGGACCCCCGGAACCCCCGGAACCCCTGGGCTCCCCAAGATGGCTTGTTGTGCTGGGGTGAGCTGAGCAGGCCCGGTATGGGGAAGAAATGTCAACAGCTGCGGCAGGATATGGTTGGCAGGAATAGGCGGGTTTGGGGTGTATGGCGTGGCCGTCGGAGTGGGTGGCGCCGTAGATGGAAACAACGCTCTGGGAGTGTTAGAACCTAGACCGTCCGTGCCAGTTGTGGTTGTGGGGCTTGTGCGACGAATGTTGATTGGTGGACCAGAGGATGCAGATGATGGCTGGCCTGCAGCGTGCAGCAGGTTTGGAAGGGGACATCGAACTCGCCCTACCAGCTCGAGCGCCACGACCACGTCCATCTCGGGATGAAGGCACTGTTGATCGACCGCGCCCTTGACCACTGGAAGGGGCGGTAGATGGAGAGGGAGTCTCATCGTCAGCATCGTCGTCCTGAGTCTTGCGTTTAGCCCGTCGAGTCTGCATGACAGTCGCAATTGGAAAGTGACTACCACTGTGAAGAACTCCTACGACTACCCGACGCATTCGAAATTTGCTTGGCCGATACTCCTGCGAAGAAGTAAAAACCGGCCCATTCACGGAAAAGAAAGACAAGTGGAAACCAAACGGGTGATTTTCATGCTTGGTTACAAGACCTAGTATCGGTACGATTGGTATTGAGCTGCTAAGTGGGTTCCCTGCGCACGTACGAGCCGCCCCGCCACTTCCACAGAGCGATCCAAACACTGGAAGTACAAGTCGCTGTTGCTTGGAGCGATCAGCAGGTGTGCCGTGTTGAACAGGCGTACGCAACACGTTTCGTAGTGACGCAAAAACCCGCTTGAGACATCGAGCGCACGACCCTCAAGCATCTTTGAAAAGTTGTCGAAAATGTCCTCGAGCTCCCCTTCGATTTCCTCGAGTGTTGGTTGCAGTTCCATCGCGCCTGATTTTGCGCGGGGATTCTGGTGAACCGGGTGAGAACTCCATACAGCCGCTGAGATCGTCAACGGAAGAAATGGGGGAGTACACAGGGGAAGAACTGGAGTACATGGAGCTCAACTCAGTCACGACATCGTCATCGTACTCAAGGGTGGTCGTGTTGTCCATGGTTGCAGTGGCAAATTGAGAAGTGCTATCGATTTCGGCTTCTGCGATTACATTTCAGCCCCGGGTTGCAGTGTATCCCACTTTGGGAATGATTATGGCATTACTAACGACCTCAACGTATCAATGACAACGCAACAATACTTCACCTGACCCTCCGCCAAGCCAAATCAAGAGCCTACAAGGATCAACCTCGCAAGGGTGGTCAGCCGTTTGTCGTATGCTGCACAGCTTGACCAGGGTGGCTTGTGGTAAAACCATTGTCAAACCAACATTGTGGGCCAACATTTCAATGAGCCCATCATTCCCGAGCAGACCAACATTCCCTGGAGACCCAGGGCACCCCGGGCTCCCTGGGTATCTTGGTTGCGTTTCAACAGTGGGATCGGATGTTGGAAGCGTTGCCGATTGCGTGTTAAGGGTGGGACTTGGTGCTGGAGATGTCATTGGTTGTTCCGAGATCTGGTCATGGGTCTACACTTTCAGCAACAATCATGCCCTGGGATCACTTCTTACAAATCAGGATTATGTTGCAATGTCCGCTGCATATGCGGGTTCATACGTTTGGGCACCCCCATA
>NW_009798297.1:256635-259673 GCF_000520075.1 Aphanomyces astaci | reverse complement strand
GTCGACTGCTCAACCCCCTGTGTTCCCGGCCTTCCCAGCGACCCCGGCTTTCCCCGGGTTCCCTGAGTTTCCTGTCCTCCCCGAACACCCCGAACATCCCCTTGTGTGCTCCGTCGGTGATCTTTGCCCCATTGACGTCAAGCCTCCGAAACAACCCTCGATATCTTATTATTGTGAGCCATAACATCATCACACTTCTATTTGCGTCCTTGGCTGATTTTGAAAAGGTACTTCTATTTCCGTCTGGAGGTAGTATGTAGCAGTGCTTGTACTATTAACTTCTAGTATATTTATAATATCTTACTTCTGTTAGGCATGAGCTATTAGGATACAAAACTTGTTCCCTTGGCAAGTTTCAGAATATATCACGCATGCGAAGTGTCTCCATATGTAGCTCGAAGTCAAGAGGCTCTACCACTTGCACAATCAAACTGTAGATGGAATGTATGGTGGTAGGAACATTGAGGCAGTGTTATGCGATATGAAGACCGAGGCATATGCCAGGTCTTCATAGCTTATGTTTTGTGTGGTTGTGTGTGCTTCTGGACAAGGATGTGAGGGGTTTGGAATGATGTAGACTTGGCTTTCATTCCTGGTTTTACCTCGAACTGTGCTCTACCTCTGTGTGCGTGTTCTACCCCCTGTCCGCGCCCCGGCCTATTTAATATTTCAAGCACACCATGGGTGCGAACCCCAAGGACACTGTCGGCATTAATTTGCTCGTGTTCAATGGGAAGAAAGACAAGTTTCGCGTGTGGACCACTAAGTTCGTTTCGCACCTTAAAGAAATGACTGTCGTGCTGCAAGGCCAATGGCTCGCGTCGATCACCCCTCACCGCCCGGAGTCAACCATCAATTCGAGGACTGGCTGCAAGGCGAACCACTAGTTGCGACCAACCCCGACGAGAAGCGCGCGAAGTGGCATCAGTACTACCGTACTATGCAAGTGCAACAAATCCGCACTTTATTGAGCAATGTTTTGCCGGACCAATTTGTCGCGCAAATGAAGGAGTCGTTCTCTGAAAAGAAACCAATCTACCGTCTCTGGGCAGAGATCGAGAAGAAGTATGGTGTGTCTAACGTGACCACTATGAAGACCACCACGAGAAAGCTAATGCGTCTGGCCGACGGCGACTTCCAGAGTGTTGAGGCTCACTTTGGCGAGCTGCAGGCTTTAAAGTTGACACCGAAACCAGCCTTGAACGCCTCTCGAGTGAGGTTGATGCGATCACGGCGAAGATAGATGACATGGTGAGGTGCTGTTATCCACATCTATTGACTGACAGGACTATGTCTAGTAGGGAATGGGCTCTTGATGGTGGCTGCGGCCATCACCTTACGTACGACTCAAGTAGTTTTAAGGCGACAAAGCCAGACACCAGTCTTTAGGTTCAGTCAAGGTTCTAAACTAATGAATTAACACTTGGGTACAGTGAAGCTTTGGTTTGACACACCGAGTGGAATAACAGCATTCTCATTCGACAAAGTCGCTTTAGTTCGTAATGTGAAGTCGAATATACTTAGTGAAAGTACTCTGAAGAAGGAGGGATATACTATATCTGAGAGTATGTGTGGCAACTATAAGTATGTGTTCAAGATGAATGTCCTGCAGTTTGTGGGGGTTGCTATCAATGGGGCATACTACGTCCGGAGTTTTTCGTTATCAGACAGACAGGTGAGATGTGACCAAGTCAAATTGGAAAAGTACAGTAAAACGGTGGGAGCTAAAGAGGCAACCCTTTTCTTGCAGGAATGGCATGTCCGCTTATGACATCTAGCTAAGGATGCTGTAGTAACAATATTAACTACGTGTATTGTACATAGTCTTCCCATCATAACAAAGGACATCTTTAAGGACATTAAGCTGTATTGTCACACATGTACTACTATGAATGATCGAAGGATGTCGTTTCGAAATAAGTCCGGTTCTCGATCGACCGAGAATTTGCATACGTTGCGCATGGACACATGTGGCCCAGTAAAACAAAATGGTATTTATGGCACTCAATCTAATACTACGTAGTATTAGGTATGGATGCATTATGATTGACGATCACTCGTCATACTCATCAGCGTTTGTCTTTCAACAGAAAACAGATGTACCTAAATCAGTTAAAGAATACATTGCTCAAATTGAGCGTGAAGGCAAAGCTCTGGTAAAGCGTATTCGCTCAGACGGAGGAACAGAGTTTGATAATAAGAGTCTACTGACCTTCTACAAAGGTCTTGGGATTAAGTACCAGAAGTCAAATCCCTACTACAAGGAGGAGAATGGAAGCTCAGAGAGAGACTTCCAGACTAAGTTTAGCAAAATCAGATGTGCGCTTCTGGAATCCCAGATGCCTGCCAAATGGTGGCCTGAGGCCTTCCACTATATGAACTATGTCCAGAATAGAACACCAATGGCAAGACTAGGCAACAAGTCTCCGTATGAGGTTCTCTACGGAGTACCACCTAATGTAAGCAACCTATATGCATGGGGTAGTGTGTGCTACGCGCACGTCCCTGTAGAAGTAAGGGCTGACAAGAAGCTATCAGCTAGAGCAGTAAGGTGTCGATTACTTGGCATTTCCGACGAGTACAAAGGATACCGTCTGTGGCAAGAATCAGACAACCGCTTTCTTATCGCCCGAGGTCTCAGACAGGTGTGGAGTGATGTCGGGTACGTCATGTACGACAGGGACTTGCCACACCGTACCTGTTGACCCACGAAGTAAAGCCTCCCCAAGTATGGGTAGAGGTGAGGTCGTATCGGCCTCCCCAAGTAGAGTGGGGGCTGATGTCCCAGCCTTCCCAAATAAGGGTAGAGGCGTCGTCCATGAAAAGGCCTCCCCAAACGAGGGTAGAGGTGGTTGTGTCGTGGACGGTGCAGCCTCCCCAAGGGGTGAAGGCAGGCTTGGTTGGAGGGGTGGTGAGCTTTGGTCCACGGTGAAAAGTTCCGCTGTGGATGTTCACTTCGAAGACGTTTCACGTCCTCGACTGATTTCAGGAGGGAAACGGATGTTCAACGAACGTCACATCGCGGCTCGTAAGCACGT
>NW_009798297.1:242784-254873 GCF_000520075.1 Aphanomyces astaci | reverse complement strand
AGGGATGTTGATTGGACCCCACACGTCGGAGTGCACTCGTTCCAGAGGCCTCGACGACTTGGGCAATTTGTTGCGTGAAAAGGGAAGTACTTTGGACTTGGACCTTAAACATGTGTCGCACGAAGCATGGGCCGTGATGGCCTGCCGAGAGATAGGAAATACAAACACGGTCGAATGACACCGCAATTTGCGTAGCTTGTCATGACTTGGATGGCCCAGTCGATGGTGCCATTGCATAGTGCCCTGTGCACTCGACTGCGCCACGAGGACGGTCGATGTGGGGTCGGCGATGCGCGGTGAAAGCCGCGTCGCAATGATATACAACCCGGTGGCTTCGTCGTAGGTTGCGGTGAACTCGCCGTCGTAGGTTGCGGTGAACTCGCCGTCGTAGGTGGCTAGAGTCCACTCCTGTGGGGTGTTGGAGACAATTTTATGTCGATCCATATGTAGTGCACGACCCACGGAAAATAAATTGAAGTGTATAATCTGGGATGTGATATACATCCTGCAGATAGATCACTAATGTGTCATCGTTGATGCCAGCGACCTCGAGTCGGACTGTGCCACGGCCGATGACATGGAGTTGGTGGCCGTCGACTGCACCAGCAAAGGATGAGAATGGTTCGTAGGTGACGAACCGCTCACGATGGAAAGTGGAGTGCTTGGATGCACCACTGTCTACCGTCCAGTGACGGGATCGACTTTGCTCTTTGACAACCGGGCTGGTTGGTGACACACGAAGTGCCCATCCAGTACACTTAAATACAAGTGATCGCGATACAGTAGTATCGAGCGAATCATAATACGGGCTGAAGTCCTGTAATAATGTCGAAAGTACTTTGGATGTACTTGACTTGTCGGTCGACTGTTTTAGTCCCGTAAATGAAACATGTGAATGTTGATCATCTAAAATATGTCGAGGCATAAATGCCGGCATGTGTGCGCGAAGACAGAAATAAGGTATTTGGTCACGTTGTTGACGTGTGTTCTGCGACACTAACGTACGGGTAGAGCCGCGCGACGCGCTGAGGCTTTGGATGCGATGGGGGGTGGGGGCCTGGTCGACCGGCGGCGCGCAGCGGCTGCGGCTGCGGTGGCGCCGGTCGTATTGGTTGGCGCCGCGGTCGTCGCGATAATAGCCGCGGTATTCGCGGTAGTCGCGGAACCTGTCGCCTGAGCGACAGCGGTAGCGGGAGGCCCACTGACGAAACGGCCTACGGCCGCGTTGGTCGTCGCGATAAACGCCGTAATCGAGGCTGGCGTAGCCTGGATCGCAGCTGGGAGCTTTGCCCGGTGGGCCGTTTGAGGCGTAACCTTGGCGAACGGTGTTGAGGAAGGATGTTGCGGTTCCTCCACCGCGCCCGCCGCCTTTGCCATGGCGTTTGCCACCGCTGTGGCCGCTTGGTCCGCCTTGAGTGCGTCGACCACCACCACTTTGGGGTAATTCGCCAGGTGGGATGGCAGCCCATCCTGTCGGAAACACGAAGTCTTGACGCATCGCGTTCTGGTGGAACGCACGGGAGAGCTTCGTGCAGGTGTACGTCGAGTGGCTGCCTGAGGACAGGCAATAGTCACACCAATCCGCCATGGGGTCTTGGCCTTGGGTGCCCCAGGGTACGGTGGCCGCTTGTACGTAGCCTTCTCGCTGGCTGGCGCCATCGCGAAAGGCCGGAAGTGCCAATGCGCTAGACCGCGTTGTCGCGGTTGCCGAGCCATGCACCGGTGCAGCCGTGGCGATCGGCGCTGGGCCGAGGTAGTGCGGGTACTTGGTGACCAAGCCCGGCCAGTGTTGCTCAAGCAACTGGCGCATGTTCTTGTATGGGATGCTCGGCTGAGCGCCGCGCCATACGAACTGGTCTGGAGCGATGCACTCGGGTAGTGCCGCAAGGAGGGCCGAGGCTAAGTGGCTATCGCTTAGGGGTCACCCTTCCAGCTTCTCCACTGCCGTTCGCATCTTGTCGAAGGCTTGGAGGTTGACGCCCAACGACACGTGAGGCTTGAACTTGAACGTGTGTAACCGTTGGTAAAAGGAGATGGCCGTTGCATGGTTTTGTTCGTCGGTGGAAAATATCCGCCGAAGAGACGAAATGATGCAATGCGCAAATTCGTCGCGAATCCCGGCAGCAGCATCGCGCTGGGCCATGGCCGCGGCATCACGCTGGACCGTGTGGGACAAGGAGGCGTAGACCAGCGCGCATGAGCGCGCGATGGTCGTCTTCTCCAACTTGATCAACTCATCCACGTGGTTGCGGATGGACTTCGCGATCGCTTCATCCGTCGAGCGGTTGTCCGCGAGCCACTCGGTGAGCTCCGGACTCAGTGGTGGGTGGGCGTCGAGCGTAAGTGGTGGGAGAGGAGGTGAGCCGGCAGGCAGTGCTGCCGCTTCGGCTTGGTGCAGCCGGATGCGCTTGCAGTCATTCAGTAGCACCTTGTAGGCTCGATGGAGTTCCTTCATGGACGTGGCCGTCTCGACTTGCACGCAGTGAGTCGCCATCTCGGTGAAATCCTCACCGGCAAGGATGACGGAAGTGAGTTCAAAGAACCACTCGTCGAAGTTCTCGGCGCCGAGGAGGCGCTGCATGAACGGTAAGGCAGCGCGAGAGGTAGCGGGTGGAAGGCTCATAACCAGTTGGAAGGGCAGTAGGCAGGAACAGACACGTGGGAGGCAAAAGGAATAACTGGAAGTGAATTACTTCTGACTGAAAAGAACCAGCCGATCAAAACTAATTATGATTGACCACGACATCCAATGCTGTTCCGTGACCAAATATCTGCGCTGACTTCTACTCTGAGGAAAAGCCTCTAGAAGGCACAAAAACCTTCTACACATCTAGCAGACGCTGCTACCTGACTGACAGGACAGTGGGGATGTTCTCTATCAGAACAGGGTGTTCTGACTTACTGGGTGATGCGGGAACAGGACACAAACACATCATTGTAAAGAATTATAGGTCCTTGATTCCTTCAAATCATGGTGTACCATTGTCGAGAGGATAAATGCATCTTTATTCAAGTTGTCACGTGCGAGTCAATCAGGTACTGATCTGCCATTTTTTCGGAGTTTCGGGGTTTCGGGGTACAGCTTCGAAGTTGCCAAATTCGTCGTATTTCAAGAACAAGCGTGTACAGTACATGCGGGTAAGGTGCCTTATGACAGAGAGATATGTGCATGAGTAGACCATGCTGCATAGGCTGAGCTAGTAGTGGGCTATCTTCTAGTATCAGTAGAGTGAAAGGGGAGGGTTCTGACTCGACCCTAACTAGGCTTCCTGGTGTCGATGCCAAGGACCTGAGGAAACCTGGGACTGAACCAGTGACCATCGGTGTGTTCTTGTCATACTTAGATCAGGTGTAAAGTGATCTAAAAGTAGACGCGCTCCCAACAGAGCCAAAAGAACTTGTCAATCTGGAAATGAGATTGTACTACGAGAATGAGTACTCTCGACTAGTAGGATTGCGCTAAGTATCACACAGTTCGAGAAAAGCGACATCGAAGTTGTTCGTCCATTTTCGATATATGCGCATGTCGACATGCCGTCGGAGTACACCACAAACAATGCACATTCGCAATAAAAATATATTGTCCGCAAATGTAATGCAGTATCCGGAACTGCTCAGTTTTCAATGTGAAACGGCGCAAATTTTCTGAATCTGCAAGCACTACACTTGCAGCGAGCGATAGAAAACGTATCAGTACAGCAGCCAAAGTCCCTCTCCAACAAGTTGGATGACTCCGAAGAAGCTCCGTCATCCAGAAATGCCTCGATTTTGGCCTTCCATAACTTCGTGTTATGATGAGTTTTTGTCCTGTTCCCGCATCTTCCTGTATACGTACAGTACATGTGACTCTTTATTTAACTGGCCAATTTACAGTGTTCACTCGGTTACAAGCGCATGTTCATGCACCAGCACATACCGCGTTATTACCAAACTGACAGAATGCCGACCTTGGCCAAACACGAAGTGGATCACAATTCAATCTCCGTTCAAGACAACACCCAACGCAATGCTGAACAACGCATTCGATACCTACATTCGTGAACACCGCTGGAGCAACAGCAGCAACTTGCACTCAAGGTAGTGCAGCCACCAGTCAGTTACGACGAACATACGCGGCGTGCAGTCGCCCGTACCGAGAAGTGGGCCGAGGCGACGCTTCACTTGGCATTCCTACGCCCCCGTCGACTTCAGGCTACGCATCAAGCAACCGTCAACAGGTTACTCGAACCTACTAAGCCATCTTAACGCAGCACACGGTGACTACCCGCCGCGTTCGCACCATTGGTGCGACGGTATAATCAGACTGTATTTTGACGTTTACCGACTGTATTTTACTTTTGCGCAACCCCAACGGTAAAACGGTATAAAATCCGCATAACTGTCACTTCCGGATATGGAAGCTTGGCGTCAACATTGTGCAATACCATCGAGGCATGGATGAGGACATGGACGACGCTTGGGAGATGCTAAGCATGAGTAACGGACCACGCCAAACACCGGGGCCAAGACCGCACCTTAAAAGAGACCATAATGAACACCCAACAAACTTATTGCATTACTCCAGTATGTTGCTCCACCAGGTAGCTAAGGATCGTACTGTGCGATGGCAGTCCAGATCGCAATAGGTGCAATAGTCGCCCCCACGCGCGCCCAAAACTGCTCGTCCTTATGCCCGCTCCCCTTAGACTCATCTTGGGATATGTTCAACCACGAACAAACTAGCTGGCAGTCCTCGTCAGTGGTGAAGTTCGCACCCCGCCCGTTGAGAGCCATTCCAGCAGTGTAGTATTGGTATGGAAATGTCCATGCTCAAATACATGCGTTTTATTGGTAGAAATATGCTGGTTTGTGGTTTATGATTGGCTCCGGTATTTTACGTCGGGTGGTCACAAAACGGTAAAAATGGCCGATTTGCCGTCTCGCGGTAAAAATATGCCGTTTCCGGTAGATACCGTCGCACCGTTGGGGTTGCCAAAACTGCATATTTGACCCCAAAAACGGTAAAATAGCGTTTACCGTCACACCATTGGGGATGCCGCGCGGAACCAGTCAAACAATTCAGGCCCACGGTTTCATTGATGCCAAAATCACCAATTTGCATGAGTGGGTGCGCTGGATTGTCGACCATAATCGGCCATTTTTTTGCACTGCCTTTGCAGGACCTTAAATTGGACTTTTACGTTATTACAGTGAACCCCCAGACAATTTTGGATCACCTATAACGTGACTTGTTCGAGTGTTCATACTTTGAAGTGTTGGGAGTGGCCCCCCCTTGACTTGACATTGCACGGGGGGATGGTACGTTCAAGGAAATTCTTGGGGGTTACAGGGTAGCAGGATCAGGGATATGCTATACAGCTGTACATACCGTTAAATACAAGTAGAGTGTCGCTAGTGTAGTCAGGCTACTGTACCGCTAAGCTTACACTTATTCGGAACGAGTGAAGATTAGAGATTAACGTGAAACACAGCTCGCCCTACGTAGCCCCAATACTATTGCTCCAAGTACGCCTACAGTATTTTGTCTGCATACCTGGTAGGTAATACATAAGCTTATATTGCTTTGACGTACTACTCAATACCGCTATATGCTATTATGCTATTAACGTTACTCCACATCCACGTCTTCATCTCATCATTCTGCGGATTGCCATGCTTGTATCCATTACATTTACAGGGTATGGTACGAAATTCTGTGGGTCCTACTTGGCGTTTTTTCGATAAATTAATGTGCAGGTGGCCCCCACTGCAACCATGACTGCGACCGTTGGCCCTATGGGGAGGTATTCCTTGAAAACGACGGCGTCCAACGCGAGCATGCACACCAGTCCCGTGGCGAACGGAACTAGGGGCAACGGCTCGATCTGATACAATTGGCACCCCCGCGTGACGCTGATCTGACCTACGCACCCCAATAGCGCCATCAACACGACCTCCGTGACAAGCCGGGGAAGGGGCCGCGCCTCGTCCGTGGCCGCCACCGCCTAACAAGAGAAGGATCAATCAATCTATCGTTTAGAATTTCGTTTAATATACCTCTGGGAACAAGAACGTTTTCAGACCCGACACGACGCAACTCAGTGCCAACGTGTGCGTGATCACTGGCAAGGGCGAAATCTCGTGCAGGTGCGGCATCACCACCCACATCACGCCAGTCAAAATGGCGGCCGCGAACCCTCCGAGAAATGCGAGGTTACTGCTGTTGAGATCTATACCGGCAGACTGGGGAAGTAGACACAATGGCCCCTGGACGAACAACAACCCGAATAGCGGCAGCGCTCCGAGTGCCCATTCCACGGGACTAATGCTGACTTTGCTATTGCCTTTATTGCGTAGTTGCTGCAACTTGTAGCCCTGTTGCGATCATAGTTGACATGTGAATCATGTTGACGAGGAAATGTACTCGAACGTACTGCAAGACACGTGAGAACGGAGCTCGAGCCCAACACAACGCTGGCATCAGACACTGGCAGGGCCGCCACTGCGTGGAATGACAATGTCGTCTCGAGGTACCCCAACACGCTCTGAAGTTGCACTTTGGGTTGCAAATCGTCGATGAAGATGGTGAAATAGGGCATGCCATAGTGCCGTTGGAGGGACTACCGCGTCATCATGATGGGATTATTTCAATGTCACTTTTTGTTCCTTGAACGCACCACATTTGCCCCAAGAGCGAGGAATGACCGCCAAAACACGAGCGTTTCCACTGCCACGGCTCGCGACGTATGCTTGACAAGCACTGTGAACGCATGTCACTTCAACCACGTCGGAACGCTCGTCGATTCGTTCATAGTCGTACCTGCCATGAAACTCAAGCACACGGCGCCAATCACTTGAAGGCACAGCCCCACACGCTGGTGTTTCCTTTGCACGGCCGGGTGCAACTGCACGGCGGTAGTTGGCACGGGCAAAACCGACGAAGAAGACGCCGTTCCCGACGAGTTGGTCGTCATGTCGTCGCCGTCCAAGATGAGCGGGTCCATGTCCGTTGTGCCCATGGTCGGCAACACTTCCGACAGCCGCTGCGACAACACCTCCACAGCGTGCTTCATCGCGCACTGGTCAAGGGTGATGAAACTAGGGGGGTTCTTATCGTTGCAGTGTGTTGCGATGGTCTAAAAATAGTCTGCCAATCAGAATGCTGCGTATCTGACGTGACACCACTCAAATACAGAACATATCTCAAATGTCATGTTCCATTTTTATTGTTAGGGTGAGTCTGGATACCGTATCAAAAAATAGGGCAAAATCTTCAATATTTTGGCCATTTCGAAGAAATAGGCAAAAGATGAAAAAATCTCTGGATCCAAAAGTTGGAGAATTCAATATTTTGCCCATATTCGCGTTTTTCGCCAAAAGATACAAAAGAGGTTCAAGGGACTTTTTTTCTGGCACGAACTGAGAATCGTCGAGTGTCTTTCGAAATCTGCTTGCTCTACGATGCAACCGGTTGCTACTCGCGCAAAATGTCCGTGGTCGCCTTGCGAGTGTGAGGTTGGGACGTCTGCGACGAACGCGTGCTCCAGGCTGGACTGTCGTCTGCGGTCATGGATCGTCGAATGCTGGTTGAAGAATAGCGCGCAATGGACGTTCGATAGTTCGATAGTATAAAGTATTTAGCCAATCATACTGTGCTTTCGTAAATTTGAGCCAATCAGACTCGTTCACAAACCGGCCCCACCCAAAATTTGTATCAAATCGACAATAAGCCGACATAAATTAATAATAAAAATAAATGTTTTTATATTATAAATTGGGGAGGTAAAGTCACATTTGAATTTGATGCCATGGACATTCAACACACCAGACGAGAAGTATGGTGCATTTCATCTAAAGACTACAGATCGGCCATCCTCAGGAGGAGACGTTTTACTATTAAACGCCTCGGTTATTTCAGTTAAACCCCCGTAATGTTGACGTTAAATTATTTTTACTTACGTTTTGTATCTGGTAAATAGGTTAAACATCCTGAATAATCCGGATACAATGGAAACGTTCATACGGATAAGTGCTGTATACAAAGACCAAGATATACTTGATGCTATATTTCCATACAAAAAGGCTGGTTGGTTTAAATTCTATTACTCGATCAATTTTTCACCAATCAAAAATTTTGAACCGTAACTTCTGTTGGTCTTGACCAGTTCTATCGTTATTACGGCTTATTTTCCTAGAAAATATCAATACAAAGTTGGAATAGCTGTCGAAAGACAAGGCATTTTTTTGTAGTTGAAATGCACCATAAAAGTGACAAGGAACTATGCCCATACAGTACGTAAGTATTAGCCCATTATGAATAACTGTTAATTGAAGATTATGACCCCTGTTTCACGTTATCTTCAATGGGTCCAAAACTCTTTAATGATCAACCCTAGATTTGAGTTACAGGTCCAATTTGCACTTTACAGCAAGATCGCAATAACAGAGTACAGTGTCAACACAATGGTTGTATCGAGATGCTAGTTAACGTTAGGCAAGATTGTGGTAACGTGTTAGATAGAAGTGGTTATCGTACTATGGCTTCTTGGATTTGCGGTACGCGATGGTGAGCGCCCCCGTGCAAATAATGGCAGCACCAAAGACACTCCATCCGTGTAGGCTTTCGCCCAAGAGCGTCACGTCCCATATCATGACGCACACTATGTTGACATACATCATGGCCGAACCAATGCCAGCCTTCTCGACTTGAAACCCTTTGGTGATCATCACTTGACCCACACAACCCAACACACCAATGCCAAGAATCGTCAGCACATGTGTGGCGTTGGTTGGGATCGAGAGCCCCTACACGTATCATAAAGTCATCGCAATGACAAACGATGGTACACACCTGCTCAAAGAGGGTGATTTTCGCCGCGGAAAGCACACTACACGCCAGCAAAAAGTACGTGACCAGGGTCCACGTGTTGAGCGCACTGAGCTTTCGAATCAATATGTTGATCACTCCAATCAAGCACGCGGCCAACACGGCACAAAGCATCGATACGAACGACGTTCCGAATGGCGATGACGTGGCAACATCTCCAAAGAGACTCGCGGGTCGCGCCACACAAACCACGCCCACAAACGACACCAACACGCATGCAAAGTCGACTCGATCCAGCATTTCCCCAAGGAAGCAAACGCTCTACATGCATGAGAACATTAGTTATGGCGATGACGACATTGGTGACAGCAACACACCAGAATGAACGTGACGATTGGGGACGAACATATTATCACTTGTGCTTCGGACAAAATCATGGTGGAGTACGCGTAAAAAGACAGCGTCATCGCTACGTAACCAACCAACGCCCGACACAGAAGCAACTTGCGAAACTCTGGCGCTACAGTGAACGGGGGGATCTTCAAGCGCAATTGAATGGACTACGCAAATGGTTAGAACATACGATGCACGCAAATATGTAGGCCATCCTACCACATTCAACACGAGGGCGACCGTCGATCGCCAAAACACAGTCTCCTCCGACGACAAGTATTTTCCAGCCGATTTGATGAGAACCTGTAAGGATGGAGGGTTATAAGGGTCTAGGGGGAACGAAGGTGTAGTACGACGTACGGCCATAAAGCTAAAGAGGACGTTGCCGCCAGCGAGGAGGGCGAGCCCGTAGAGGCTGCCGGTGTGTTGTCGAAAGTGTTCAATCTTGCGTTGGATCGCGGAAGGAAGCTTTGAGCGTCGAAATTTGGATGGACTGGGACACTTCTGGGGCTTGATACCAGCAACAGAAGGAACCCCCAGAGTTGATTGAGAGTCCACGACATCAGACAACAAGCTCGAGTCACCATCCGTGGTGGCAAGCAATGGGGCCGACACAACTTCCGTGAGAATGGGAATGTTCCCTGGACAAATGGTCACGCGCTTGCGGTCCCCACTGAAGAAGGTCAACATGCTCGTCTTGGAGGAATGAAAAAATGTCATGGCTTGGATTGACAGTGAGACCAAAAGAAAGGCGTCGAAGGGGGTTTCATTTTCTAGTCAATCGAATTCAAAACTACAGTAACTACTACAGCAACGTTACCCTGGTATACATACATACTACTACACCATTTTGCGTTTATTTTCAGCTTTATTTCAAAATATTTTCACCAACCTCCGATATATTTCACCGAATCGCCAATATAATTCACCCAACCTCCATTATATTTCACGCCGATGTATAATATCGCGTTATATTTCACCCAATCTGCGTTATAATTCACCCAACCACAGGTTAATTTCACGTTTCGAAAATATAATTCACCTAACAATCATTATAATTCGAGTTGGGAATCTAGAAATATTGAAGCGCGCAAAGAGTTTCGCGCGCTTTCACCATTCTTGAATCTGAGCTCGATGGAAGAGGCCATCCCTGCACCACAAACTCCGGTACATCTCTCTGTATAGAACGATCCACCGCTAACATGTCATAGTAGCCACCCCAACGTGATCCCTACAAGCGAGTTCTCCTCTCTGCCAAGAGACGTGTGGTTGCATCACACGACGCCGGACAAGACTGGAAGACCGTTGCTCGTGCATATGGAATCAACGAGTCCACTGCAAAAGGATGGATCATGTTAAAGTCGTTGACACCAATGCAACGCAGTAAGCTACATATAATACACAAAACGATCGAATATGGGGCTGCCACCGATGGCCAAACTCGTAATGAGTTTCGCATGCAATACTTGGAACACACAGGGGACGAGGCAATTGAAGGTATTCAGTGCATTTGTATCGTATTTAACTCAACAATGGAATATGAATTGAGCCGAATCGCTTGCATATGTACACTGCTCTCTTTAAGCCGTTTTATGTCCGTGCTACGAAGATGCAAGACTTGGACGTTGGTGCTTGAGCCGTAGATGTGTTGGTTTATACTCTCTCGGGCGTAAAGGATTTACTTTTCATGAAATATATAGGTGGTCAGGTGAAATATATTTTCAAAAGGTGAAATTATCCGTTGGTTGGGTGAATTATATCGGGGGTTGGGTGAAATATAATGGCCAAATTTCAATTTGGCGTGAAATATAATAGAGGTTGGGTGAATTATATTGGCGATTCGGTGAAATATATCGGAGGTTGGTGGAAATATATTGAAAAAAAGCTGAAATTAAGCGCAAAATGGTGTACTACACCTTTTTTCGGTTAATTTATTGAAATATATCGAATGCACCCCGAAATATATTGAGCACTCGCTCAATATATTCGATATATTTCAATAAAAAATGTTAATCAATCTGACTTTCGACGTAAAATGCAATTGTTGGTCGATCAGGCTGTAACTTCCATGTTCTCCGCGGCCGTAGAAGTATTCGAGCCGCAACGAGCAACGGTGCAGGCGATTCACGTCGACATATATAAGTTACGTTTTCATCCACGATCCATACCTGCGATGACTTCGTCGGCGATGTGCTCAAGGTAAGCCATACGAAACTCGTCACGAGTTTGTCCGTCAGGACGAGGTCCCATAAACGCAGCAAGGCGCTCGCGCAGCAACGTCTTGCTGTGGCTCGTCATTGTGGACCAAAGATTCTCGATGGGGTCGGCGGCATGGCTAGGACACGGCAACTAAGTACATAGGGTATGTATTGGAACGTACTGGTGTGGCAAACGCTGCGGGAAGGGCTTGTTCCATCGACCGTCGTTTTGATGAATGAGCGAAAGCCCGCGAGAACTTCGGTTGAAGTGATTCCTTTCTATTTTCGCTCGAAATATATCGATTGCACCCCGAAATATATTGAGCCACTCGCTGAATTGAGCATACACAGTGAAATATATGGAACATCGCTTGAAATTTACTGCAACCTTCTTGGTTACAGGCGAAATATAACGAATATATGGTGCAAGAAAGCTAGAAACGACGAAGTGGCTAAATTCTTGGAATCGAATTTGAAAGGTTTTCGGGCACTCTTAACCTATACCTAACCTGCAAAATTGCATGTCAAGTGAGCGATTGGCTGATTGGGTTTTTGATTTCCAACATTCTTTTGAAACCATGAAATTCGCGTTTGCGAAGCCCACAGGTCGATTCAGGCCCTGAGACTGCGTTTACACCAAGTCCCTGAAATGCTTACAAAATGCAATATTGAAACGTTAGTCGGAGGTGCAG
>NW_009798297.1:189504-227077 GCF_000520075.1 Aphanomyces astaci | reverse complement strand
TACCTGCCACTTGTCGCCATACCGTTTCAGTCCATGCCAACTATTGACATACTCAAAGTCGTCCTAGTGCATGCGCTTGTACAGGTCTAATGAAGCATTGATGTAGTCATCCGGCACCCATCCACTACGTTCCACTGCGACGATCGTCGCATGCACGCCAATAAACAGATTGATCTGCGCCTGAATCTTGCCCCACTGATTTCGAATTGCCTTCTCCGTACGATCGGTACTGCCGCTTAGTTCTACGAACGCCACGTAAATCTTGGACCAGTACGGTGCTGCCTTCTGGTCGGCTCCGTGGATTGAGTCAAAACCTGTCATCCCGACGGATCGTGCAAGGTTGACGCTTTCGTCATCCTTCCATGCCTTTCCACGTCCTAGCTTCTTGCTTGGAGTGGGTTCACTCGTGTTTGTCATATGCGGCGGCTGAAGCTGCAAATCGACGCTCAGCTTCTCCATTGAAATTGGAGAGTCGTTGTTGGGACAAGGAGTTCGGATGTCCCAATAGTGTGAAAATTTGGGGACATTTTGGTTGTCCGAACTCCAAATTTGGGTTTAGGGACATCCGGTGGGGGAAATTTTGTCCCATCTAATGTCCCAATTTAGAGTTCGGACATATTTGGGGATGCGTTGGAGATGCTCTTAGACCATCTCCAACGCGGGTCCCTATCCCAACTCTATATCTCAAAACTTCGTTTGTACCCGTTACTTCATGTTACAGTACGGATAATTTGGGGCTTATCCGGACGATTTTGTCCACCTTTCGTGGTACTGCTGCCGGACCAAGCGGGCGGCGACAGCAAGATGGACGACCAGTTTCTCGCGCCAGACGACTGCACCGCGACCACCGTCGTCCAGCGTTTTCCACACGCTGCTACAGGTATATGCGCTGCTGCAGGTGTATGGCTTCTACGATGTGTGCGGCGATAATAGGAATTGACGCATTTACAGGTATTTCCAACAAGTTGCCATGGGCGACCTTGTTTTCTCTATGTTTGCCAGTGGCATCGCGACAATGCTCCACGGAGCAGCATGTAATGCGAAAGCAAGCGACTTTCTCGTACCTGACTTATTCTATCCGGAAGAGTAATATAATCAAAAATAATATACAAAAGTACTACTCAACATAGTCAAATACAATACAGCATGCAACCTTTATAAAAATTCCCATTTACACGCTGTCAATTCACACTGATGACCAACGAAGGCTGACGTTGCGATGGGCCGTGGAGGTGACCGGTCTGCAGGCGGACAGGGCGGTCGCGATGATGGAGGTCACGAAGGTGAGTATTGCCGACGTGGTGGTGGCTAGGGACATGAAACGGACCATCGTGGTTCGCTTTGCGGCAGCTCGGGAGCTTCGGGTGGGAGCCCTGCAGGCAACAAGGCGCCGCCGACGATTGTTGGCTCGGGGTAAATGCGCGCCGGCCTTCATAACGTTGCCCGTGAGCCCGGTCAACAACCTTGCGATGTCGGTCCGCTGGTTTCCGACGCGACCCCTCATCGAAGGCTCGTATTACTCCCTTGAGCTATACTTTCGAAGTAAATGTTAACGATTCGGTCTATGATGGAATGCGACGGGTCGCGGTTGATGTAAATGCACTCATTATCACTGTCACAGCCCCTCGTCGTCCCGCGCATTTAAGTCTGACAGGTGGGGAAAATGAAACTTATCGCTGGAATCACCATAAGACTCTCATTTATCCGTACATTATCCGTATAAGGCCAGGTCATACCGGTAAGTCCCAACCGGTGGAGGATGCTCTTAGGAACGTGATTCACTCTTAACCTTGAAATTACGGGACATCAGTTGAAATTCGTAGGAAATATATAGGCGAAATGGACTAATACAGTAGTACAAACATTTCTCCGGGGTTTCGGGGTTTAAGTTTTGCCAGGTTTTGGCTCATGATTAAAATATAGCCTTATCCGGATGCGAAATACCGGGTACTACGGAAAGGGCGTTTGCGGTGGTTTTGGCAGTCTCCCAGTTACAAATTGGTATAAGATTATCTTCTTGTTTGTATGGTGCAAGTCACCTAAAGACTACAAATAAATGCTTCGACTTTCGACAGCTATTCCAACTTTGTATTGATATTATTTAGGAAAATATACCGTAATAACGATAGAACTGGACAAGCCCAACAAAAGTTACGGTTCAGATTTTCGATTGGTGAAAAATTGATCGAGTAATAATATTTAAACCAACCGGCCTTTTTGTACGGAGATATATGGAACCAGGTACTCCGGAGTACATTATGGCCGAAAAGGAGTATCAAGTATATCTTGGTCTTTAAATTCAGCACTTATCCGTACGAACGTTTTCATTCTATCCGGATTATTCACAATGTTTAACCCAGGTAAAAAACGTAACTAATAATGATTTAACGTCAACATTTCGTGGGTTTAACTGAAAGTACCGAGGCGTTTAATAGTAAAACGTCTCCTCCTGAGGATGGCCCATCTGTAGTCTTTACTCCGGAGTAGATGACTTGTACCATATGATAATTTTTTGGATTTCCGTTTGGTGTGGAAAAACACGAAAGTGTCAGGCATGATAATCATTTTCATTGTGTTTCCTCTGTATATCTGAATTGCGAATTATCCATGTGTGCTGAGGTTTAGATGAAGATATGTGGTGCAGAAATTATAAAATGTATTTCTAAAACCCGTGATAGTATCAGTCATTCAACAGCATCCTAACGTCATCCAACATTAACATTAGGTCATATCCTAATTAGTAGAGATTAGAGAAAATTTGGGTAACGCTAGGTCGTTGCATAAAGGCCTCGTCCAGGAGCGGCACGGCCTACGGCCTACCTGCCGCTGCCCGAAAAGAAGAAAAGATAGATCATTCGGTGAAGTTAGAGGCTTAGATCCGCGCTCTCGTACCGGTACGGCCGCGCTAGAGCTGACGGCCTCCCGGGCGCTCGAGGCCAACGGAAGGCTCGGCCACTGTAGGTTCCATCCAACTTCGTCCAATCATCCAAATGTCATCCACGCTATAATTCAAAAGGAGAAAGAAGTACTACTCCGGTCCGAACAAATGTATCGACTTCTTTCGTCATTGGCGGAATTTTTCTAATTTTGTGCTAATAATGAATCTAATTGGCTCACCAGAAAGCGCGAAATCTCGACTTTGATTGGATGATTTCCGAGTAAACTAAGACCTTTTTTCTCAAAAGTTATGGCGGCAAGGTCGTTCCAGCAATCAAAGCAAAGATGCCTCGACAGGATCAGACTAATATAATATATTTGCAGCAAGATAATGCGAGTCCACATAATAGTGTGACGACGCAAATGCTGCTTCAATCTGGTGTTAATGGCATCGAGGCTGCGAATCAACCTCCTAATAGTCCAGACTTTAATGTCTTGGATTTAGGATACTTTAATTCGATTCAAAGTCTACAAAGCCAGAAGTGTACTCGAACAATTGAGGAACTTATTGGTGCAGTAGAAAGCTCATTTGATGAGTTGCCTCGTGATTCATTATCGAAAAATTTCATTACTTTGCAAAAGGTAATGGAGTTGACACTTAGTGCTTTGGGTAGAAATGATTATGAGCTTCCTCATATGAGGAAAGATGCTACAATCAAGGACTTGACATCGTTTAATCTCCGGTGTGATCCTGTCGTCCATGAAAAAGCTCTTGCTCACCTGAGCAGCTAAAATGAATTCCCAAATCCGAGTACTTGCCATAATATAATAAAAAGTCATTAAATTTTTGCCATCAAGTATGTTCTTTGAAGGTTCAATACAAACATCAAGACATTTTTTCCAGCCGCCCATACTTTAATCAAGGTAAAAAAGTCGATACATTTGTTCGGACCGGAGTAGTACTTCGAAGTATCTACAAAGTTGTCTGGATGTCAGTTGAATTTTTCCATATTCAACTGTCATCAGTATAATATTTCATATTATATACTCCCGAGTAAAATTGCCATCCTCGCTGCAATTTCAATAATTACATTATATTAAATTTACTACTCCGGAGTAGTATTGTAGTACCAAGGTTGGTATGGTTCCAACTGGCCAAATCGAAGAGTGGAGGTTTTATTATTTAACGTACAATTAATGTAGTTAAACCCAAAACCCAAATACGTTAAATACCGATATCATGCGTTTTATCACTGCGATGGGAGGTTAAAGGTTCCAACTGCCTCCGGATAAGAGTCACATACAAAAATCAAGATACATCTCAGCGGCCACCCCTATGGCCAAATATCCAAGCGCCAATGTAAAATACCGCTAGGTTAAATATCTATTTCTGGACCAATTCATCTTGTGAAAAGTTGGTAGTTTATAGATGACGTGCACCATACTACGTAGTATTAATATTAAATGTTGTCCCGTAAGTCTTAACTGTAGGTACAATTTTTATCCTTTTGTAAAGGTATCGAATATTTAAGACATAGTACGGGACAAAGTACCAACATGTTTTTTTCCTTTTGTAAAGGTATAATATTTCGAAGTACGTAAGTGGTAAGCCTATCAATCACTTCCGTACTACTAGTAGTAGTGAGGAATTCCCCGGCAGCAGTACCTGTTGGTCGAAAACTACCTGTTCTTGGGATATACTCGGAGTACTACGTAGTACTAGGTAACGTTATTGATTTAACGGATAATCGTCCGGACAACCCAGTTCTGAGCACATATACTGTAAGATACAGGACATATTAATATTGTGCTTTTCACTCGTTTTGGCTATTCACACCATAAACCTGGGTGTTTGTTACATCGACCCCAGTGTTTTAGATCATCCGTACCGTGATTTAGGATCACGTTTCGTTACAGAATGTAATTATAGGGAGGTGATTTCTTCAAAGTATTATAAAAGACCCGTACAGTAGCCCTGTAACCAGAGACTCTGTCCTAACCCCGGTGGGCACATGCAGGTGCATTTAAAGCTATTTCTGGGGTTAACTGTAAGTTGCATCCCAGTGGTAAGCCATCGCTAGCTTCTGAAATGCACTTAACACCTTGCTGAAATGTGTTGCATTACTGTACAGTATGTGCCGTTAGATCATTGGCTGATATTTCTAGTATCTTATTCATAGTTGTCGTGTCATTACTGTATTACGCCTTGTTCAACGTGAAAACGGATGTATGCATACATTATTGATTGCACGACGGACCCATACCGGGTATGCGCCATTTGCAAATCATGTTGCACAGCGAAGCTCAGGTTATGGTAATGATGAAGTGCAGCTCCACTTTATTATTTATACGGGAGACATATCGTGTCATTTCATCCAATCAGAAAATATGCTTGTATTTTGCATCCAACAAGTTGAATATCACCTGGTTTTTATCCAATCCGGAATGACGACCCTACCAAAACCTTTTCAATTGAATGTGTACATTTCTATTACCTGTCTCATTTTATATTGTAGCGCAACTCACCAGTTTCACACAACGTTACGACCGTCAGTCCTCTGCACCCAACAATCCCACATGCGATTCCTAAATTCACTACGACTTGACTGTTCTCAATACGATGAGGGGGCCAAGTACCAACACCTTCATCGCGGCAGCTCTGCTATGTGCGTCCGCAATCCAAGGGGCGCGGGTCTGCCGCGTTGCTACGACCCCACCACAACCCACGGCACAGCGCACGCCAGTGCCTACCACGTCCCAACTCTACGTACCGGTTCCCACGTCAGGCGCCATCGAAACATTGTTGCCCGTAACCAACTACACCACAACGTCTGTGCCGACAACTAAGGTTCCCACGAATGCTACTGTCAGTACACTACCAGAAAATACCACCACCGCTCCCGCTTCATCGACAGTACCGACTACGACCACCGTGGCTTCAGTCACAACGTCATCGCCAGTTGCCCATCGCCAGCTTGCCGTTGATGATGCCTTGCCCTCCACGACCCCTGTCAAATCGACGTTGGCTCCTACTACCACCAAAGCCACTTCACCTGTTCCAACCATTACAACTTCGTCGTTGCCTCCTCCACCCACCCAGCCAACCACGTCGACAACCACCATCTCCCCCGTGACCACGACTGCCTCGCCACCCGCGACCTCCATTTCGACCACACATTCCCCTACCCCCACGACCAACTCGTCGTCGACGTCCATCATCACGCAGCCCCCACCGGCGCGGACTACCACCGACATGGTGTGCGACGAGCAATTCTACTCCAAGTGGCACACCCACAACATCACGTGCAACGGCAGTCCGTTGGACATTAACCTCGCCGTGGACGCGGCGTCGTGCGTGGCGTACACGGACATCTCGACTTGCCGCGCTCTCTGCGCATTTCCGTCTTGCGACGGCACCAACGGGTGGACGTTCTCGACAGTTGCCAACATCCCGACCTCCACCACCAACAGTATCATCACCACATCGCCAACGCCCCCTGCCTTCCTCTCGGCCGTGTACGCCACCGTCGACGTGTCGCTGTTGGTTCCCCTCTCTGGGGCATCTTTCCGCCCCGCGGCGTTTGCAAACGGCTCTTGTTCCAACGCGTACCCCGTCAACAACTTCTTGGCGCAGGACTGCTCGTGTGCTGCGCTTCCAGTCTCCAATAGTTCGTGGCTGCCAACAGAGACTAATGGCACGACTACTACTACCACCACCAATGACAATGGCACCACAACCACCACCGCCACCACATACATGCCAAATCGAACTTCCGACCGTCCGTCGTTCAACGACAAGCACACCCCGGGGCACTTCGACCCGTCGACTCCGCTGCCCCGGATGGCGCAGATCTCGCAGTCCACCGCCACCGCGTCGGTCGCCGTCACGGCGGTCGCGGTCGTGTCGAGTACGGTTCTGGGTGCCACGTCATCGGGTGCGGTGGCCGCGTCGTCCGCCGTAGCCGCGTCGTCGACGATCCTTGTGACTCTAGACATTGTCCAGTTTGGGTCGTTGCTGAACCAACTGCCGCTGCGTGAAAAGTCGGCGGCGCTCGCGAGTCTCGGGTCGTCCATGAAGTACGCCGTGTTCAACTTTGTCGAAGTTGGCCCAGGACCTCCTCCATCCTCGAGCTACCGTCGGGCGTTGGCGGACGAAACGTGCGCCGATGGCATCTGCGACTATGCGGTCACACTTGGCATTTCCAAATTCAACTTGTTTGTGACAACGTTGGTGGGGATCGTAGTGGTCGGCGCCGCCATGTGTGTCATGTACGGGCTGGCGGCGGGGGTGGCCACCATCGTGGCCCCCGCCAAGGGCTACGCCGCCGACTGGTTCCATCACCTCGTGGGGGCCATGGTCGTGCTGGGGTTGGCGTCGCAGTATGCGATCGGGGTCACCGCCACCTACCAAGTGTACCTCAGCATCACCACCAACACGTACATGTACTCGTTCTACTTAGCGCTAGCGTCGCTGCTCTTCCTCGCCGTGGGGATCCTCGTGTTTGGCATTTACATTGTCCGCAAACACGAAGCCGAGTTGGTCGACGTTGACGACATCGTCGCACACACCAAGAAACCAGTTGCGAGGCGGTATGGCGCGCTCTACGACGAGTACACGTTTGAGAATCGGTTCTTCTTTGCACCCAAGATGCTTCTGGCGTTGCTCTGTGGCATGACAACGGGGGCCGCGTTCCTTAGCCATGCCGCCCAAGTCGTGCTGGTCCTGGGGTTTCACATCTTGTTTCTCGTGCATTTGGAGCGCTGCCAGCCATTCCAGACCCCGTTCATGCAGCACTCGATGGCGGGGCTCACAGTATTGAAGATCCTCACGCTGGTGCTGTCCATCTTCTTGGTGTCCACCGTGGCGGGGCTATCGTCGTCGTTCCACGACGGCGTGTCTGCCGTGATTGTGGCCATTCAAGTGCTCGTGCTCGTGGGACTTATGGGTCGCCAAGTGGTGCTGCTGTATCAAAAGTATAAAGCCGTGCAAGTGTTGAAGGCAACGGAAACGCAACAACTGCACAAGTCGGCTCTGCAGCCCCTCAACTCGGAGCAAGTGCACCACATGCGATTGGGCCGGCTGTAGGGTAGACACATACACTCGACTTGGCTGCCACAATTACCAAGTCGCGTACACTAACTCGTCAAGACCTTGTATCTCGGGGGTCGGATATTAATGCGTGATACATGCAGTATTGTGCTTTTCAGTCAAATTTGCCTATTTTGGGGGATTGATGAAAATCAAACAAAGGAGTATGATTGGCTACAAAGAATGAAGATTGCAATATGATTGGCTAAAAAGGTTCATTGATGCAATGCAAACACAAAGATACCTCTTAAACTGAAATTTCGAAGGTCCGGCGATTGTACGGCGGTTGAACCAATACTAGGATGACATTTGGAAGACTAATGATTTACATTGTAATGACGAACCTGTTGTCAGCTAATAACGTTAAAGACAAGAAGTGAATGGTGATATGCCCGCGAGGTTGGACATGGATATTGTCCTTTCAGCCAAGATTTGGTTTCGGTGTTTTCGTGGGTTGCTTTATTTGTTTGTAAAAAAAGTCCACCAGTGAAGCGCTTCACACTCATTTACAGTTAACTGTAAGTCACACACAAATATTCGATGGTTGCAGGAAAGAGTTTGAATGGCCACTTGAACATTGTTCTGCGTATTGATTGGTCGATAATTCGGCACCCCACGAAACTAACGTTAACGTTACATATCTGTCGTGCGACCAACAGCCCGTCTGCCTGGAATGTTCGTGGAGGAAGACTTCATATGGTACTGTAGCGTGTGATGAAACTAGTACAGTACAGTACAGATGACGACGGAATAAGTGGCCCTGTGGTACCGCGAAATAGCACTTCAAATTTGTATTGGGACAAACTACTTCGAAAAGTAGAATACCACTTAACAAAGTGTAAATCAATACGAAATTCACTGTTAGTCTTCCTCCAAGGACAATCCTCGTTGTTGTAGGTTGTTTGGGTGACTACTCTACAGCAACATTACTACTGTACCGTAGTGTGTTGAACGATATTCGACGCACATTTCACGGAGAAAGGGTGGGTCTGGATCACATCCCAAGTTTTGCCCAATTATTGTCGGTTTGATACAAATTTTGGGTGGGGGCACTATCGTATCACGCGGCTTGTAAACGAGTCTGATTGGCTCAAATTTACGAAAGCACAGTGTGATTGGCTAAAGAATTTATACTATCGAACTATGGAACGTCCATTGCGCGCTATTCTTCAACCAGCATTCGACGATCCATGACCGCAGACGACAGTCCAGCCTGGAGCACGCGATCGTCGCAGACGTCCCAACCTCACACTCGCAAGGCGACCACGGACATTTTGCGCGAGTAGCAACCGGTTGCATCGTACTTGATGGTCCAGTTCGAAATTGTTTGCTTGCTCTTTCAGTACACAGCAGCAAGCTGTCGACGCTTCGTCCCCAGGGAGAAGTAACCGTACAGATAGTGCATGACTGTGTTCAGACTTGCATGCTGTGAGACTGCCGACTCGATGGTGCCTCATCGTCGTCTTGCCGCTTCGTGTGCGTCTGCTTTGTCGTGGAAATGTCCTTTCTGTCGTGTGACCCAAACAAATCGTGGCAATTTTGAAAGCGCCAATCAAATCGACGCGTGGTTTTTTAGGAATTCACGCCAAAATCCAAAATTTCTCTCGAAAGCGCAATATTATCCGGACATTCAATTCAATAAAAATGTTTATTCTTCGTTAATAAATGTCCAGATGAAGTCTATCCGGACAATGAGATTCGAACGTTAACGTTAAAGCATATTTGTACTGAAACATATCAAGTGACATCAACCACAACAACAAGCAACTCGGAAGTTAAAGGCTTGCCCACACCGCCATTCGCGGAATATAGTGGCGTAGCTTGTTCAAAAGGCTAGGACTAGGCATCGTTTAGCCTCAGGTGCGATTTCGTCGTCGACAGACGCCTTCCGAAGGTGCTACGGTTACGTATGGCGTATGGTATCTTTTGAGCATGTTTGATAATAAATACAGCATCATAGAAGCGAGAGAGCATTGGTAGGGCTTCAAGGGCATTACAACAACCACATGAACAAGTGGGCGAGATGGGGAAGTTTAAAGTTAAGATTTGATTCTCTGGCGGGTGATTGAATATTTTGCCAATTTGAATGCCATTTTTCACAGTCAAGTTCGATCGATAACTCATCGTACTAGTATTAATTGTAGTAGGTACTACTAGTACGTAGTATTTCGAAGTACAGTACTATTAATAGTATGTCGATGGATTCACACAAATTGCCTTCAAATATAGTATTACAAAGGGCATACATTGTTGCAGGTAATCTTTGAGCTTATCATGTCAGTCGTGAGTGACAAGGAGAAAAATCGAAAAATCATGGAGTCCATCGAGAAGCTGCAGTTGTTGGGCAAAGGTGGCGTTGGCCGGTACCAGCAACCAAACATTGAAGCTAAAAAAAACTAACTGCGATCGATCTAGCGTGTACTTGTGCAAGGACAACCTGACAGGACAAACCGTGGGTACATGCATCGTTTCAACCCAGGCCAACCCTTACCTAGGTTGTTGCATTGTAGCTGTCAAGCAAGTCGTGCGAAATTCTCCGAGCCGCATTAAGCGGCTAGATGCGGAGAAGGCTGCCCTTGGTCGCATCCTGCAGCGATCGTTCGACGTCGACGACTCCACATACCTTGTCATGGACGTCCTTCCCGGCGAGCCAGTGTATAAGTCGCTGTGGCGCCATCAACGTGGCTTCCCCGAAGCATTTGCCAAGCAGTGCGCTGCCCAAGTCGTTGTCGCATTGCTGGACTTGCACGGGCGCGGCTTCATGCATCGCGATGTTAAGACGGGCAATGTGCTCTTGGACCCAGCGACCGGTCGTTGCCACTTGATCGACTTTGGGTTTGCGAAGCCATTAGTCCGAGATGACGGCACCCTAGATGGACGCGCTATGTCGTTTGTGGGCACGCATTATGCGATGGCACCAGAAGTGTACCGCTGTAGCCACCAGCAGCGTGACAACTACTACACTGTTGCCGTGGATTGGTGGTACGAACAGCATTGCAATGATCATCACCCCACAGAGGAGCTGGTTGACGAATGTGTTGGCTTTATGATATGATTGGCTTTTAGGGCCCTGGGCGTATTTGTATTTGAGCTGCTCCATGGCTCGCCTCCATGGCCGTACAAATGCGAAGACGGCGAATTGGTGCGCTATGCCGCTACGTTGGAGCAACCACTCGAGTTTCCAAGCCATTCCCACTTTGCCAACCCCCACGTTCGCGACTTGCTTTCGTACGAACTTAGTTCGATCGAATCATCTAGCTCTTAGCCGGCCCCATTTCACTCGAGCCGTTGAAACACTTTGCGATTGGGTGTGTAAGTCTACAGTGTGTTGTTCATGTGTAGCCAGCTGCTGTGCGTGGATCCATCGGCTAGACTCACGGGTGTCGCTGTCCAACGACATCCGTGGTTTTGCGACGTAAATTGGGAGGTTCGTGATGATTGTAGTACTATTTGTTGATTTGTAGTGGTTGAGAGAGGACTCAGGATGCGATCGATTCTGTGACGATGTAGGACCTTGTGGTGGCATGCTCCACGGCCGAGATGGGGCTACTACGAGATATCATCTCGTCAAGCACCGCTCCGGACAGCGCTGAGAGCCTCACGTCAGCTGAAAATGCCCTCTTCGCAGGGTTTTAATTAGCGATTTAGAAATCAATGTACTAGACACATCAGTACACTGGCATGACTACTCTGAGCGCAACTAGAATCGTTGTGTGGCCATTCCACAGCAACTTTATAAGCGACAGTTATGTAGTTTTATGTGTATGGTGTCCAGTGCGTTAACAACCTGCGATGGTTCAACGCCGCTTTGAGAAATTGATGAGAGATATCTGAGCACAACAAGTGGATATTGGTGTCATGGCGGATCTATTCGAGCAGCACGTTGTGTGCTAGGGGTGCCACGGACAGACTACCAATGCAAAACGTACGAGAACTATCGCAGCGGAAGCATCCATCCCCCCCACAAAGTGAATATATACCAGTGCTGCTTAGTACGTTTACAATCCCAACACCAAATCATGTACCATTGTCTCCCAAAGCAATCAACGACAATTTGTCCACAAGAAAGGACCAACCTCACTACGCAAGTTGGAACTTTCACCAACGGATAGAGTATATCCCAAGGTACTACTGTACGTCTTGCGTGCTGCCTTTCATCCATCGATGCGAATGCCTCTAGCCCGTATTGCCGTAAGAATACCGTCAAATATAGCTAATATTAATGGATGGCTACAGATCGACCGATCGCAGCGCATCGCGGGCATCTTTGTCCGCGTCGCTCATAGGCGGGGTCACTTGCTGCACCAGTCCTCTCGTGGGCACGGGTTCTGATGCATACACGTCCTGTACAATGCGTTGAATATGCGCTCCTCGACCGTCCTCATTTCGATGGGTGGCCAGCACGGCCGCCATCTTCGCGTACGCCAGCCGTCGGTAGCTCCAGGCGTCCCCTTGTTGCCACAAAAAGAGCGGGTTGGCCTTCTCCGCAGCCCCGGCCACTTGGTCCATCCAGTCTGCCAGCACCAACTCGACAAAGTCGAGCCAGTCGGCGGTCGAAGACGCCACCGGTAGCGGGAACCGACCGAGCTCTGGTCGCGCGATCAACTGCGGCGGCAAGTGGCAGGTCGAGTCTGAACGAAGCAACACTGCGTCATCAAACACCTTTCGATCCACGACGCAGAACTGCCACACCAGACGCTCGGCGCGGGGGCCGATTAGCTGCCGGATCTCGGGTCGACGAAGGATGGGCAGCTTGAATCCTTGGAATCCCTCAGTGCCGTACAGGGAGTGAAACAGACCAGCAGTGCACACGTCCTCGTCGGCGCCAAACGTGCGTAGAACCGACTGCACGCCAATCAAGTGTTCGTCAAACGCTGCGTCTGCAACACAGTGTCCATCAAGGAATATGCCGAGGATGGGGTGGGTTTTGTAAAATACCGCCAGTGTGGGCCAAGGCTTCTGGCACAGAGGCCTTGAGGAACTGGTGCAGTTTTTCGTCGTGCTTCTTCCACGCCGCTGTGCGTGCGGGGTCGGCGGCAAATGTCTCGGCCTTCCACCCGTCGATCGCATGCTTCGTCAAAGCAGCCCGAAGTGCAATCGTCGGCCGCATTTGGTGTTTTGTGAAAAGGCAATGAAATTACGTCGCTGATTGGTTGAACTAGGGCCAATCAGAAGGCAGCATTCATTCTGCATGATCTCAGTGTGAGCTTTGAGGAGCAAACTTGGGATCCAGTAAGGTCCATCTATGGCAAACCTTCCCTATGTTATCATACATATCGTGAGCCCAAGGAAATGCTTCGTGCTATACCTAACGCACACAAGTTCCATCATTGGTCACTTTCTTTGGACAAAGACATCGTGTGAAATGCGGAAATCCGGGGCCTGCGAACCCCGGATACTTTATCCGGATACACTTGAATCACCCCGGAGAATTAAATTGACTTGATAGTTGTATTGACCTTGCGAAATTTAAAAAATCCGAATATGCATTGTGAGAGGGAATATGCGTTTTGGATGGTCGTGGAAGCGATTGGTCTGGAACCAGTCAAAAGGCTCCAACCAATTTCAACTGCCGCAGCGCTCAGTATCACTCACTCAATTGATTCAGCAGTAGGTACGTCGGATGTGACCTGTGAAGATGATGCCACATGCAGCCAGGAACATGACACTGTGTTTGTGTAGAGAAACATGGTCGCTTCGGAAGGTCAACCAACCCGTTTGTATGTGAAGGGTGTCTTTATGGGCTACAAGCGTGGCTTCACCAACCAACACGCGCACACGTCGTTGGTGCAAATCCAAGGTCTGCAAGACCGCAAGGACGTCGACTTCTACCTCGGCAAGCGCATCGCGTACATCTACAAGGCCAAGGCGTTGAAGAACGACTCCAAGTTCCGCGTCATCTGGGGCAAGGTCACCCGCGCCCACGGCCAGAACGGCGTTGTCCGCGCTAAGTTCCGCAAGAACCTCCCCGCCAACGCCATGGGCAAGCCCGTGCGCGTCATGTTGTACCCTTCCCGAGTGTAAGAGGTTGCCAACAGACATCAATTGTTGATCAATTTCTCTTTCTGCCGTCCCCGTCGCCTCTACCGCTGCTGCCGCCACCGTCTTTTTTCGGGACGATGGCCCCCCAGGTGCTGCTGCTGCGGCTGCGTCGACCGATTAACGAAAGTGATATTGTAATAAAGAGTGGGTTCCGAATCGACACTCCAACTACCGTGCACAGGGCAGCAGAGCACTAAGGAGCACTAGCTGACAGAGAGTGCATCACCTTTAGGTTTCTGCATTGCTAGGATTCCTTGTACTCGTGTGTGAACACAGGGTAACATGTTGCTTATCTTGACGAAGGTTTGCTAGCATGTATCTTGTCTCCTCTAATGTGTAGCCGTCCCGTGTTACTGTAGCAGGGACATTTCGAGAGTGATCATCACTACTTTTACGGGCCCCTTCCCTTTTGTACACTACATTATCGACGCCCTTTCACTCTTTGTGGCGCTGTCATATGCAGTGAGGGGCTCGTACTTGATGCGTTGAGCTTCGTGGTTGAGCTTCCAGTAACTTAAATGTTAAGAATCGTGTGCTACAAAGGTTATATATAGCCCACCATTCTGCATTTACTTACCGCTTGATACCTGCGTTGCGCGCGCTAGCAAGCCGTGCCAGGGATGCTCTTTAGCAAAGAGTACCTACTTGTGGCTGTGCATACCAGCGGCGCCTTGGAACTGGTACAGATATACTGTACTAGTATAGTTCATGATGCAGTGTTGCTTTGGCCAGAGATCATATTGGCCCTATTTGTAGGTGTTGGCGTTCATACTGTTTGTCATTGGCATATCACTCATGTGCTCGACGCACTATCGCATGGCCCTTGGACCTCCCGTTGGCAGCGCCGGGGGCGGTGAGTTGCTGTCGCACTGCCACGTCATATATCTAACTAAACTACTGTGCATCATCCCTTCTAACGAGACTGCAGGCTGCCTCTTCTTAGCGTTGTTGTACCCGGTTCCAGCGTGGTTTGCATTCTACGCATCCAAGCACCACAACAAGTTTATGTTGCTGGTGGTATGTATGCATGGACAACGGTAGCATCAGCACACGAATCTGTTTATACATTTGTGACCGAGTTGTTCGGTACTAGTAGCACATTGCCCTTCTCAGTGGCATTGCGGCGCTCCAGCTGATCATTGGCGGTGCCACGTATGCTTCAACATTCCCGACGTATTCGTACGACTTTGCCGAGACGTGTTTGGGCAACGTACGTCCCCAATAGCCTTCCAACGCAAGCCCTTAGTTGGTTTGGGTTGAGTAGGCCTATCTGCGCAATGCTACCCTGGAGACGGCGTGTCACGCATACTTTCAGGTTTGGCGCTCTTGGCAATCATAGATAAACCAACTCTTGGCTCAGTGTCCTGTGATGCTAGAGCGACGAGTACGCTGGATTGACATTGGCGTGGCAAACCTATTTTAACGAAACCCTGATCACTCAAACGGCGTCCAATGTATGCAGCTCTCTGCGATAGCCACGTCATCAAAAAACCACAAAAAACACGGCTAGATGGTCACGTTGTTGCAAGATGCCAGTGTGTGTTGCGGTCTCGGCCCGCCAGAACATTGCCAGCCGGACGATCGGCCATTTCCGAGCAATTTTCCCGCCACAGACGCCACGATTCGACGCGTGTGTGCGTCAAAGGTACTGCGATTTCGTCAACCTTTTCATCGCTCATTGGGAAAGCAACAGAGGGGATATTACCCACCTACTCCGCTGTGCTACAAGGGCGGCAGCTGTGCGTACGACTACCCCATGGGGAGCTGTGGGTTGGTCGGCGTGGCGGGCAACTCGATGGGGTAAGCTAGCTCGTCTACAGTTCGTTGACAAGTTGTGGATTGTGATTACAACTAACAATGTCGTAGCTGCGCCAAAGCATTTCACCAATACTTTGCCGCCACGGTAGGAGCACAGAGCCGTGCCTTGGGGCTTGTATTTCCAGAACCTCCTATTCAAGCTGGCTTGCGATAGATGAGCACGGTATCGATTGCAGTGATGGCGATGACATGTCTTCCTGTAAGTTGATGTGTGGAGTCATCCCCCCTTTCGACTCCCCAGAATACATCCGATCGATGTACTTATGCATATTCACATTTGTACACGTGTATAGATTCTGTTCGCCTTGGTCAGCTTATGCTTGCTCTTCAAACGAAAAGACGAAGACGTGCTACCTTCGATAACCATGTGGCCCTCCCGCGCACGTGTGTACGTGGCAGCAGACATCCGCCGCATGGAGCGGTTGGATCTCTAACCTCGTGCATCCATTTCCTGGCTCACGTTATTTACGGAATATACTCCCTAAATGGCTGGTTACAGCTTCTCCTCCACCGTGGATCCCCCCTAACGTTACTTACTACAGCCCATCGTACAGTTTGCCTTTCCAACATTTGTATTTAACGTTTTCAATACATAGTATTCTGTACAAGAGTCTTTCGTATGATTACAGTTTGCGTCGAGGCACAATAGGTCTCAGGTCAGCGAGCGAGGCCGACAGAGCCAGTGATTTCGACAGCACCGGCGCATCTCGACTTGCTAGGGCTAACGATCCTCGCAAGCACTTGGCTAGTGGAGGAGGTGCGGCGATGCTGGAGGTTGAAAGGGCGGTGCGGTCGCCTTGGTCGATAATGGTGGGGGTGGTGGTTGCCTTGTCTTCGTTGAACGACAATGTGTTGTTATGGACACGATGACGGACAGTGGCTTTCGTCTTGGGTTGGGCCAACTGACGCAATCGAGATGACGACGTCGCGGCAGACTTTGGCCGTCCAGATTTCGCCGACAACGCTGAAGTCGAGAGGGAATGCGATGCCGTTTTGGAGATAGTCTCAGTACACCCCCTTCTTGCTTCATCCAGTCTCTGGTACATGATGTAGCACAACGCACATACGTGAATCTACCAACGTCGCCATCATATCTTAGCCCTTTTGTATGTGGAAGGAAACGGCGGCTTTCTCATTTACTAAAGTTCAACCAACTAAGCGGTACCGTATCGTAAAAGGCAGGTACACGCTTGGTTGCGGCCGCCACATCTTGTGCTATCAACGAAGATATATGAAGATGTCTATAGCGTGTCACATTCCAAGCACTGGACTAACCTTGCTGATCAAACCAATGGAGCTCCTTCAACAGCCGGTTGCGCATCTGGATGAGGGCATCGACGCCGCGTAGATTGGGAATCGTATTGCGAAAGGTCGCCATGTCGACAAGATGGCAGACTTCGTTTGCAAGTTGCTCGTTGGCGTCGGGGTGGGCGGCGGCCGCGGCCAGAAACGCACACTCTTGCTGTGCCACGTGGATAGACTAGTCGTGGAGTTAGTCGAAGACGTATTGACGTCCTAGTCGTGCGTTTACTTTTTGTGAGATGACGTTTTGACTAGAGTGAACGTGGCGGCGTGTGGCGACAGCAACCATGCAAAAATGGCCAGGGCAATGGCCCTGGGGTCGCTAAGTATATATGCAATTGTTACTTGTGAAGAAAGCAGCTAGTCGAGGGGACACCTCAAAAGGGGGGCCGTGATGGTGATGGGGGTGGGTGCTCGGGTGCGCCGACTTGGGGCGGGGTTTTGCTTGGATCGATGGCGGCGGCGGGGCCATCGATACGGGAGCCCCCCGTCGATCTCCGTCAAATACAACCTTCACACGAAGCATATCATTGGAAAAACTTGGACGATATCATCGTTCACGGGGGAGGAATATATATATATATATATATATATAAATTTATGTATATTAGAGCGAGAAAACGCCATTTCGGACAAGAGTCTAAAAAACATATCTTTGGTAATCCTCGTACGTTGGAAACGCGGACGAGGATCAAGCGACAACTGGTGGTGAGCACAAAGTCTGCAAATAGTTGGAGTATTTGATGTCTCGTGCCAGCCTACCCACAATTGTCAACACGCGCTTTCTCCACTTGCATTGATTTGCATATGAGTACACAATAAGTACTTCAATATACTGGACAAGTTTGAGGATGTCGTGTTTGAGGGCATCGTCGTAGGCCGATCCGAGCTCTTTGGCATAGATTGAATCGACGGGCAGGGTGGTCAAATGCGTCAGGTGTCGTCCTTCGTCGTTGTCGGACACCCTACGCATCGTCAGCCCTATATTCGTGTGCAGGGGAGGGGGTCAGGGGGGTAAGTTCATACACTTCGTCGGTGCCAAAAAAGTACGACGCGGGCTTGAAGAACTTGACGGTGGATTTGTTACCACTGGGGCGACAGTATTTGCCAGTGTACGTCGCGTGGTTGGGTCCAAACTACGACATGATATGTCATTTAGTTGGGGGGAACATCACAATCCCAGTAAAAGAAGAATGTGAAGTACTTTGCCGCAAATGTACGGCGTGACGAGGTACGTGGACATCCACAGGCGTGAGTTAGGGTTGCACACGTGCGTGTTGAATTGCACGTCTTGCAGCATCGTAAACGTTGTGTGCTGGTCCTGCTGGGGCTGATGGTGCGCTTCCTACATGGCAAAACCACATGGAATGATCATGCGTTCGGACACAGTATGTGCTGACGCCTAGAACCATGGAAGTTTGTTGGTGTGGAATCATTGGATATTGTACCTGAAACATCACTGCCAACGTTCGGGCCACATTTGACGTTTGCTGCAGCCCTTGCTTGACAAACACCTTCTTGAGCTCCAACAGCGACAACGCGTACGGCTGCTTCTCCCGCACTTCCTACCATCATGATGATATGCCCCACGTTCATCTCCAAGTGTAGTGTCATATCGTTGCGTATGTGTACTATATCGCATGGTTTTGATGTAACTAAGTTACCCCGTCTTTGGACGTGAAGTACCAATGCACGAGCTCGCCTTGATGCACGACCACTGCGTCGGCAATGTCTATGGTCGCCCTAACTCATGACTTCGATTCAACGACCTTTGTGTGGTGATCTGTGGAGCGCACCGGCATTCTCGCAGACATTTGTACACTCTGCACATAAGGTCATCATTAGGAGCGACTGAGTGAACAACTATCGCTGGCTGCCTACCGCAATAGCCGATCTCGTTGAATCGCTGGATCCGATGCGATGGCGCGTATCATAGCTTGCCGCTCGTAGCCGATCATCAGAGTCGCCGCCTGCTCTGGTACGTATTTTCGACGGTCACCTGGGATATATATATATAGATAGAGTGCTCCGTCCCAACATGATACAGAAACGCTTGAGCCTCCCCCCTTGCTTTTGACATCACAGGATTGAACTCATCCACAATATAGTCACTGTTCGTGCCATGACATGCCAGAGCGAAACCAGCATTTTGGGCGGCAATACATACATTTATTTGTTGGACATTTACAGACACAGCCGTTGCTTTCGTTTGCCGACGACTTGCTTTTTCTTTTTTTCCTTGGGTTGCTGCGGCGGTGTCTTCTTCTTGTTGTGCTTCTTGTGGGCTGCTACCTTCTTTATTCCTTGGTCCACTTTTGAGGTGCGTGGATGTTTGTTGCTGGTGGTGGTAGCAGGGGTTGTGGCCTCGGTCGATGGGTGGACTGCACGACACCACGCTTGAATGGCGGGTGGAATCACCTGGTCAGCCTCTTTGAGCACCCGCAGCAACTTCTTGACGAGCGGACGGTCCTTGTCGGTCACGTACGAGATGGCCGTGCCGGTCGCGCCCGCTCTCCCTGTCCGTCCAATGCGATGGATGTACGTTTCCTCGGAATCCGGACAGTCGTAGTTGATCACGGTGTGGATGTCGTGGACGTGGAGACCGCGGGATGCCACGTCAGTGGCGAACAAAAGCAAGCACGATCCGTTCTTGAATTGGTTCAGCGCCATGGTCCGGTCGGCTTGCGGCTTGTCCCCGTGCACCGCCACGACCACGTCCGCCGCCTTGTGCCGCTTCTGGTCGTCGTCCCCAGCAGTCAAGTGCTGCTTGACCAACTTCTCCATGGCGTCGCAGCCTTGTTTGGTTTTGAAAAATACGAGCGTTTTCGTCGTTTTGTGCTTGTGACAAAACGACACGAGTTGCTCAGCTTTGGCGTCGACGTTGCTGCACAACTCGAACGTTTGGCGGATCGCTGGGTTCACTTGAAACGCGCCCGTGATCACGGTCACCGCGTCCGGACGAACGAACGACGCAGCCAACGACTGCACGACCAGCGGCCACGTGGCACTACACAGCAACGTCTGTCGGGTGGTGCTCGGCAGCAACTCTTGCAGCGCTTGTAGCTGCCGTTCGAACCCCATCTCGAGCATCTTGTCGGCTTCGTCTAGCACTAAAATGTCCACTTTCGCCAAGCTGACCGAGTCCCGGAGGTCCAAGAGCCGCCCCGGGGTTGCCACACAGCAGTCGACGCCCATCTCGAGCGCTTCCAATTGCGCCTTCTTCTCGGCGCCGCCAAATACCGCGACGGCTCGCAGCGCCGGATGGAATGCCTTGAGGAAACGCTTGGCCTCCTTCTCGATCTGCATGGCCAGCTCCCGCGTCGGCACCAGAACCACCATGCGAGGATCTTTGGACCGCACTGGGAACGCGTACTTGTGTTTGGCTTTGGTGCGTGTCTGTTGGACGCGGGTGGCTTTGGCCAAGTGGTGGAACGACGGCAGAAGGAACCCGAGCGTCTTGCCCGAGCCTGTCTTGGCGATCGAAATCAAATCCTTCTTGGAGAGCGCCACGGGCCAAGATTGAGCTTGCGTGGGCGAAGGTGCCGTGAACCCGGCGTGTTCGAGTGCGGCGACCACCGCTGCCGAAAACGGAGTCGACTGGAACGTGCGGAGGGGGTCGGGCAGCGCGACGACGTCATTACCACTGCTGGTGGTGGAGATTAAGTGCACGTCACGCCATTCGGCTGCGTCCATCGCGGCGGCATCATCGTGCTCGCCGTCTACATGGACGGACGTGTCCTCGAGCTTTCGTTTGGTCGCCATGAGGATGAAGCTGGACGACGACGGCGCTGAAACCTGGCACCAATTTTGACAGCTTTTGACTGGATGCAAGAATGCACACATTTGATTGGTTCCTCGTCGTTGGAACGGCCCAACAATTCACAATTCTCAAATGTCATCCTCCTCCAATGCCACCGAGATAGACATCGTAAAATGTACACGTGGAAGTTTACTCGTCTATGACGTAGAGCTTGCTATCGCGTTGGACACTTGATTGGCCGCCGCTATAGAATGAAGTCAGATCTTTTGAACGTAGCTGTCCAACAGTAGGAATCTTTGACCGAGTTTGCACTAACACTGCCAAGATTCCTGCGTTATGTACGCTTAATGGATGGATGTTCCAGTCTTGGTTCTCAACGTGTGCATGTTGCACCAAGTCCCCGTGTACAGCATGACCAGTTGAAGGAGCCACTTCCTTTCAGTGGCTCTTGGACGCTTTGCCAGTGCGCGACATTCTTGAAGGTGTTGTTGAACTTTGATTGGTTAAAATGTTTTATTAATCGCATCGCTGGAAGACTCCCAGGACTGCAATGATCGCTGGATCCAAATGACATGAACTTTGCATCGTCTGTTAGCCCATCTACTGAACTCGCTGAAAATGCTGAATCCTCAGTGGTATTACTGGTAGGCTTGGTACACCTGATCAAGGGACTCATTTTCATTTTAAGCACTCTGAAAATGGTGGTATCTTTTTAGCCAATCAAACGGAATGCCTTGCAAGATACTGGCACCATGTTGAAGTCTTGTGGACCAGGTGGTGCCTCAACCTCTGCATACAAACTTGTAGATTGCACGAACTGCCTTCAAAACCTGTCACAATTAATAGTATCCAGTCCGAGGGATTCTTCCTTGGATGGATGTCCGTCGTTTGTGTTTTTTGTCGCCCCCCCTACCCAATTCAACCTTAGATATATATACTTCAGTAAGTGTTGGCATCGACTCACGTTATTATAGGGGCCCACCCCACCTTGCCAGAATTGGCTCGAGATAGTGGGATAATGACCACGGCCACGTTGTCAAGGCCGTGAGTTCAAGGC
This sequence comes from Aphanomyces astaci, assembly GCF_000520075.1. Taxonomy (NCBI): domain Eukaryota; phylum Oomycota; class Saprolegniomycetes; order Saprolegniales; family Verrucalvaceae; genus Aphanomyces; species Aphanomyces astaci. Next base: position 205,132 of record NW_009798297.1, on the reverse strand, counting down.
GAGGAGCTGCGAAGGACGAAGTTGTGATAATGTTTGCCGACGGCTGTTGGTGACATCATTCTCTATTTAGCGTCTTTATTGAAACATGAACTTTGTGGGTGTGGACATTGGTGGAACCAGCGTGAAGGTCGGCATTGTGTCGTCCGCCGGGGTTATGTTGGCTCGCAGCCAACAAGACATCGAAGACCGATCGCCCGAAGCGATCGTCGGCATCGCCGTCAACTTGGCCCGGCAATGCGCCACGGAAGCCAACGTGGAATGGACCGACATTGCTGGTTTGGGTGTGGGGTGCCCCGGCCAAGTGTCCAACGGGGTACTGGTCGCAGCCGCCAACTTTGCCACATGGGACCACGTACCACTCGAGCTCATGTTACACGAACGTCTGCATGTGCCTTCCGTCTTGGTCAACGACGCCGACGCCGCCGTGGCCGCGGAACACTGGGTGGGCACTGCCTCGAACGTAAAGAACTTTGTCATGCTCAGTACGTTCCACACCAGCACAACCGTGTGGATTACATTGTTTATTGATCGCTGGCTGCTATGGTATGTAGCGTTGGGCACGGGTGTTGGTTTCGGTGTTGTGAACGACGACAAGATTGTGGCCGGTGGCACGGGCATGATTGAAGGGGGCCATGTGGTAAGATGTGCTCTCACCATTCATTGCAAGAAAAAATAGGGGGCAAACTGACTGGCTTGTGGTTAGATTGTTGTGCCCAACGGCCGTGCCTGTGGGTGCACCCAAAAGGGATGCCTTGAACGATACAGTTCCGCATCGGCCGTGATTGACCAAGCCAAGCTCAAGGCTGTCGACCCCAGTACGACCGCTTCACTCTCTTCTTCACATGCTCCAACAACCAGATGCTCACCATGCATTATTCGTCTAGCGTTGACGACGTCGCTTTCGCAATTGAAGGTAGACAGCATCACCGCCAAGGACGTGTTTGACGCCGCCGATGCCGGGGATCAAGTGTCCAAGGCCATCATTGAAGAAGTGGCCGAGTACTTGGGCTTTGCATGCGTCAACTTTTGCCGTACGTTGGACCCTGAGATGATTGTCTTGTCCGGCGGCCTGGCTGAAGCTGGCGAGGCGTTCATTCAGCAAATTCGCGACGCCTACACCAAATACACATGGACGAAACTGCCCAACCCGGTATGATAGAAACTCCCCACACCAGTGCTTGATCGCTCATGGTGTCTGTCGTGACTGTTGCAGGTCATCATTGAAAAGGCCTCCGTGGGCTACGACTGCGGCATCATTGGTGCTGCCGCGTTCGCGTTCAAGGCCAACAAAACCAACTAAAGTAGTCACCACGAAGCTACAGTCAGTATGTAGCTAGGCTCGCTAGTTCCAGTGTGTCTTGTCGTCTGTGAGTTGAAATGAAAAAAAATCGTCCTGTATCCTGAATCCTGGCGACATATATCATTCACTGTTAGTTCTTGTCGTGCAAATTCACGGTAACGTACCGATGACTTTGGACGTCCGACCCCCGATCATCCCCATGCCAAAGCACTTTTGAGATGTTTGCGGATGGCTGCGCCTGCGGTTGAACTTTGGAGCATTGATGATATGACCGTACAAATGGCGTAGCTTCAATGTGGCTACCATACAACGTTCAGTACAAAGCACATGATGCCACCTGCGACAATCCAGCTGCTGAAAGGTGATTGCCGTCGCAAATCCACTTTCCACCAACTGCAAGTGTGCAATTACAGTACGTGTTCCTACTCCAGAAACCAACACTAAAAGGAACAGCATTGCGCTAAAGAACCGGGCTCTCCCTCGTGGTCCATACGCGACTTGAACTTAGCATCACTGGCACTTGCATGGTTTGTGCGTGGTGGTGCCACCTGGTGTATTTTTGTGTTCAGTTCACGGGGTATATAAGATGTCACGGGTTTGCACTTCCTGTGTAATTGAATTCGTTCATTTCACTGGATTACCCACTAAAAGTAGACAATACCTACGGTACACTTATGCATTAAGGTAATTCTAGCTCGAAAACCCTGTCAAACCGCATATTATGACTTTCATATTCAAACTTCAACCGACGTAAAACATTTGTGGACGGAGGGACACATAAAAGCACCAGCAAGTCGCTCCATGGCTACGACCACCTCCTCTGTGCCTGCGACTCCCTCGGAGATTGCAACAACACGTGAAGCCTCGTCATTATCCATTTCCCCGGCTCCTATCACTATCATGCGTCATTACATCGGAGTCGACATCGGCGGCACTAGCGTCAAGTGTGGCGTCGTGTCGTCTGAAGGCGTGCTCCTCTCCCGCAACCAGCGCAAGATCGAGGACGATCGGTCGTCCGACGTCGTTGTCGGTCTGTGCATCGCGATTGTCAAAGAATGCGTCGAAGAAGCCGGCATCTCGTGGTCCCACATTGCCGGTCTGGGCGTGGGCTGCCCCGGCCAAGCCTCCAACGGCGTGCTCGTGGCCGCCGCCAACTTTGAAACGTGGAAGGACGTGGCGCTCGAGCGTTTGTTGAACGAAAGCCTGCACATTCCGTGCACCCTCGTCAACGATGCCGACGCCGCCGTCGCCGCCGAGCACTGGGTCGGCACCGCGTCCAAAGTCAAGAACTTTATCATGCTCAGTACGTTCCTTCGTCGTCTCCCTCCCTCCTACTAGTATGCCATGGTGGGCTAACGGTCGACTGATGTAGCCCTTGGCACTGGCATCGGGTTTGGCGTCGTCAACGACAACGCCATCTTGGCTGGTGGCACCGGCATGATTGAAGGCGGGCACGTGGTAAGAATTGGTGTCGAGCTATTTCATGCGATTTTGTTCACTTTGTAATTCGACATAGATTGTCGTGCCCAACGGCCGTGCTTGTGGCTGCACTCAAAAAGGGTGCTTGGAGCGCTACAGTTCGGCCACGGCGTTGATTCAACAAGCCAAGCTCAAAGCCACCGACAAATGTGAGTGCCAAGTGTAGATCCCGGTCGTCTGTGGGTGTTAGTGACACACGCCACGAGTAGCGCTGAACACGAAGCTGTCGGATCTCAAGATTGACGAGATCACGGCCAAACAAGTGTTTGAAACGGCGGCCACTGGCGACTCTGTTGCCAAGGAGCTCATTGCCGAGGTACGACGATAGATTCGATCTGACCCTCTTTGGCTTCATACACAACTCATGCGATGATCGCGTCTAGGCGGCAGACTACTTGGGGTTTGCCTGCGTCAACTTTTGCCGTATCTTGGACCCAGAGGTACAGTACAGTCTAAGCTCATGACTGTCTAGCTGGCATTGATTGATCGACGACTATTCAACGTAGCTCATTGTACTCTCGGGCGGGCTCGCTGAAAACGGCGAGTATTTCATCCAAGCCATTCGCGATGCGTACACCAAGTACACGTGGACCAAGCTACCCAACCCGGTATGTGGATGCGTATACTTCTGTAACGTTAGAAGATCGGTGTTACTCATCATGGTGGTATGTGACAGGTCCGCATTGAAAAGGCGTCGGTGGGGTACGACTCTGGCATCATTGGCGCCGCTGCGTTTGCGTTCAAGAAGAAGGCGGAAGTTTAGAGAATTCGCGAGCGCCTTTAATTATAATTTCATCAACGTACCCTTGGACTTGTTGCGTTGTGTTATAACTATGTTACTTCGAAGTTTTAGTTAGGTCCTAGTATTCATCACATACTAGTATCATCCAGCCGGTAGTATTCATCACTCCATCAAATATCCTTCCCATGGACTTGTTGCGTTGTGTTATAACAATGTTACTTCGAAGTTTTAGTTAGGTCCTCTAGTATTCATCACATACTAGTATCATCCAGCCCCTTGGGCCGTCGTCTCACATGTCGGCTGCATGGGCTTGTTAGCTAGTGTGAGTTGTACTTCGAAGATAGCAGAGCACCAGCAGAAGGACTTGTTAGCGTTCGTCGAGCTGCTCTTATATCGATGGACACACTACAGTACTATTACGTACTACGTAGTACATAGATAGCATTTTCATTGGGAAGATACTGCCGAGGTGATCATACTACTGTAACTTGGTATGTTTCTATTTATTGTCAAGTCGATTCGAACCAAATCGGCAGACAATCCATCGACCAATCAAAACCCAGATCAATAGTCATGTAGCCAATCAAATCCACTCTTCGACAATCCAACATCGAATCAGTGTGTGACTTAAATTAGTGTGACAATAGGCGAATTTTACACACAAAAGTCAAAGAATAATCGATGGATTTGGCAAATCGGCACAAAAGGCCAGATTTTGGGTAAAACGACAATTCCTCGAATGCTAGTATGTACGCTGTCCTTCCAAAGCACATGACGGGCGACGCTTCGTGCACAAAACTAGTTATCAACTTCATGTTGGCTTGGGTGGAGTGGTATGTTGTGACGGGCGCCGAGGTTCAATTTGGCCTGAGCAGTCGCGATACGTTCGTGAAGCAATCTCAAGTCCTTGCTTGTGGATGTACGATACTTGTCGAGTTCCTTCCGCATCTACGAGTAAGTCGAATATAGTGTGGTCAGCTTTTGATGGGATTCTGTCGCCTAACCTCCCAATTACGCTGTGAGGCCATGCGATAGCGTTGGTCCAAATGCAGTCTACAATTATCAGTCGTCTATGATGTGGATGGCTGGAGAAGGCGACGACCTCAACTGCGCCAACGAGCGGAGTTTATGCGGCGGGTACGTTTGCAAGAGCAATTGCGTGGTCAAGAGTTCGATCTGTTTTTGCATGGCTGCTACGCACGACTACGACCACACGAATAAAGTCGGGACCTCGTTCGAAAGCAACAAAGCAACGAACGTACCTGGACAAACTCCATTTTCAACCGCGAGTAGATGGTCACGTCGTCCAGCCTGTAGTACTTGATCATGGAAACAATATGCTTGGTCATGTCGGTGAGTAATCGAATATGCTCTTCGAGTCCGCCTTCGACCGCCGCTTCGAGCACGTCGCGCTTTGCTTCCATCGCAGTCACGTCCGCTTGAAACGCCTAAATGTATACATACACCGACAATGCTCATTTGTATGCATGAAGCCAGTGACACTGTACAGCCAGCTCCTGCGGAAGGCGATGCAGTTGGGATGCTGGCAACGGCGTGTGACTGTTCAACGGGTAAAATGTATCGCAGAGAAGCTCGCATTTGGCTCGAAGTCCAGCCTCGACCTCGGGTGGTAGCAAGACCTGGTCGTAATCAAGTGATTGGATGGGACAATGTGGAGGACGCACCCGCATGGCTTCTTTCATCATGCTCATCTGTTCCGTGTCGTTCAAGCCCCACGTATCACGAACGGTCTCTGATGTTAGTCCGAATGGAACATCCTACGGCGACGACATGTGAGCTACCACGAGGCGAGTTGATAACTTACCGACGGGGCGGTTGTGTCGACATGATGCTGGGTGCGAACGACCGCCACTAACGATCTAGCCATCTTGTACGCATGGATATGTAGCATTCATATGTGGTTGTGGACATGAACTTACTGCTTTGAAGTTGATAGACTTGCGGTCCTCGGCCTCTCTACATGTGAACCCTACAGTCAATGCCATCACACAGACTATCTTACGTTGACACGGTAAGCTTGAGCTCATGCAGAAGCAGCTTGGCACGCATGTCCGCTTCTATGTCATTGTGCGCCTATGCATGACAAGTAAGGCAATCTAGGCTAACTCGTACGGAAGGAATGTGCCTACGCATGCCCGACACTCCTCCATTGTGTTGATATTGATCTTGAAATCGTCCGTCGATTGCCATTATCCGGATACCGGATAAATCTCATTGTCAATTGTCAAATCAACTCGACAAGCGTCATGCGTCGGGCCCAAAGCACCAAGCAGTTGCGGTACGATAAAATGAGGAAGGCTGACTGCATGTGGTAACGTCCTTTCTCTAGCCTCGTCTTCTCCTTTGGGGTGGCGGTGGGTTCCATGGGCACGCTCTTGGCCTTGTACGAGGAGGATAACCTTCGCCGATCGCCTCCGGACGGATCGCCATCGCTGCCTCCACAAGACACTAGCAGTACCTTGCCTCCACACGAAGCCACCCGGTTCGGTTACCCTTCAACGTGCAACGTCAAGGTCCGCGACGGCTACGTCCTCGGCTATAATCGACGGTAGTTCCCCTTCCGTTTCGATTTGTAGACATCATTTTGCATCACAACTTCTGTTTTGACCATGGCTCGTTCGTTTGTTAGCTTGCGTAATGCCGCATGGGTGGCCGAGTACATCACTCCCGATTCGCTCAAGAAAGCAGACGACGTGAATCGGGTCAAGGCGTCGTTCAAGGCAGACATGTCCACACCGGACCTGTTTCGCGTGTCGCCAGCCGACTACCTAAACAGCGGCTACGACCGAGGCCACTTGGCTCCAGCCCGTACGTACATCTTCGTCCCTATATTCGAGCCGTCAGCTCAAACATGGTGTGTACAGGCGATATGTCGTCCAGCCAAGAGTCGGTGAACGCGAGCTTTCTCATGACAAACATCTCGCCCCAGGTGCGTCCGTGCATGCATGCATTGATTGCAAGTTCATATTGTTGGTTGCATCCAATCGTCTTGCTTAGGTGGGTAAAGGATTCAACCGGGGGTACTGGTCCCGCTTTGAAGGGTTTGTGCGCCACCTGGCAACGCATTACGGCGGCGTGTACGTTGTAACAGGCCCGTTGTTCCTTCCAGCGGTACGACCACTGTATCCATTGCTACTATGTACTACAACCCTGGCACATACTACCGCCACAGATATTGGGCATTTCACCCAAATTTGGACTTTTCCTTCCGCCAATTAGCATTCGAATCCATGTGATCCAATATTTAAGCTTGTACAAACTATACCATACAAAAACAAGGGACTGGACGACCGACGACCGAGTCAAACGTTTGGATTGGTAGAAATGTTACCAGAACGCGATTTGATTGGCTTAGGCGGCACTTTAACCAGTACTACCTCTTAAGACATTCCAGTTCCGAATCGATTTGACAATGATATAACTCGTGGTTCATTATGCACTTGATATGCTGCATATAGCGCACGCCCCAAGGCGACTCGTACGAAGTCCAGTACCCCGTTGTGGGGTCCCCTCCTACCGCCATTGCCGTGCCCACGCACTTCTTCAAGGTCGTGTTGGTGCAAAAGCCATCGACACACAGCAACGCGTACTTGGCGGCGGGGTTTGTCTTGCCCAATCAAGCGATTCCCGACCACACCAACCTTACCACGTTCGTTCGGCCCATCGAGTACATCGAAGGCGTGTCCGGCTTGCTCTTCTTCGATCAAGTAATACATACATACATGATAGAGATATCGAGGAGTATCAGTACCTCGTGCAGACGCCAGGTGGAAGCTAACTGTTTGACGCTTCTTCTAGTTGCGCTACGCAGACACCAGTCGTCGTGTCAGTATTGGTCAACTGTGCAATGACCTCAGCTGTGCTTTGCCCGCCGCGGTGGAATACAAGACTGCAATCGCATCCAAGAATAGCAGCAACAAGGAGGCCTCAAAGTAGAGATCTCGAAAGAAGGAGGCTTCGACACCATAGTCATACAGTACTAGCACTGGACCCGCCCAGTCGAGCCGTGCGTTGCTCCATATACGGTAGTAGTATATACTAACCACATTATAGAATCACGGGATGCCAACTCGGTACTTTTACTTGAATTTTTCGTGGCATCCCAACCACACGGGTACACGGTGACTATGAATATATCTCTGTGCACATGCGACAAGGCAACCACGAAGTACGATAGTCCAAGCAGCACAATCCGTTTTCGAGGATACGTGAGCAACCATACATTGTTGTGAACGAACGACCAAGATATACGACGGACAGGTTCATGGAAAAGTAGGTATATATGTGCACTCGTTAATCCCATGCATGTACCAATATCATTGTAGCAATCAACATCATTCCACAGGGACGACGACGACTACTAGAACCCCCTTCAAACACTTATTGTGGTTTCGCCGCCGCATTGGGCCCTCGGGGGTGGTGGTAGTACGCAAGTGGCGCCGGGGGCGCCTGGGGGGCCTGCATTGGCTGCTGTTGGGCATACTGCGCCATCATGCGGTACATGTCCTGGGGCGGGGGCTGGGCGTACGGCGCGGCCGCCGGGGGCGCGTAGGCCAAGTAGGGCGCAGCTGCAGGTGGCTGTTGGTACACTTGAGGAGGGTACCCCATCGCGGCTTGGGGTGCCGCCGCCGCCACCGTGGGAGGTCGGTAGACCTGGGGCGCGGGGGCTGCGACTTGATGTTGGTGGCCGTATTGGGGAGGCGCGTATGCTTGCTTGAGCGACGCCAGGTTGCAATGCGTGGCGCGGCCCTAACCAAAAACCAACGTCATACACATGAGAAGAGGGATGGGGGGTCCGTCGAATGAGAATGATGGGGGGGATGGGGGGGTCGTACGTCGATGAACTTTTGAGGCTGGGCCAACGCACGCTTGGCACTGCCCATATGGCGGTACGTAATGAACGCAAACCCTTTGCTTTTGCCAGTGGTGCGATCCTTGGCAATCGTGACTTCTTCCAAATCGCCATACTTGGCGAACTCGGCCGTGACACTCTCCGTGGAGGTGTTGTAGTCCAACCCGCGAAGGAAGAGCTTGCGGTCGTTCTCGTCGCCACCGGGCCCCAAGTCAGCGTACAACACCTTGCCGCCCCCGTGGTGGCCGTGGGGGGCATGCGGCGTCGGGGTGTAGCCATATGTCGGCTGCTGTTGCTGGTACGGATGCGCGCCGTACGTGGATTGCGGCGTGGTCTTGATATGATGCTTGATAGCCAGGGCCGCGTTCGTGTTGTTCTCAGGGACCGCAGCGAGGTTGCAAGAGCACTTGCGGCCGTCAACGTCGAGCGGTTGAATGGACAGCACCTTCTCGGCAGAGTCCATGTCTTCAAACGTCACAAACCCAAATCCTTTCGATCTGCCCGTGGTGCGATCCATGATGACCGTGCATTCGGTGACTTTGCCGTACGTTTCAAACACTCCTTGAAGGCTCGCCGACGTCGTGTCCCAAGACAACCCACGCACAAACAGTTTGCGATGCGCCACGTCGACGCTGGCCATCGTGCGGATCTCGTTGTAGATGCTCTTGTGTTGCAATGCTCTATCGGGACATTTGTTAGAACCTCAGCGGGAACATGTGGGGGAAGGACACGTACGCGCTGATTAGGATCGACACGATTTGTTCACGCGTGAAGGGGCTAAGAAGGCGCGCAATAGCTTTTCCCTCAGCGACGTCATCTTCGGTGGGGATGTACGTTTGGTACGAAGGGACGTTGGCCGAAACAGGCGAGGCTACAGGCGGGGCTACAGTCGGGGCTACGTGCGGGGCTACATGTGGGGCTGCGGGTGGGACAACGTCGCTCGTGCCTTCGTCGTCAAGTTTACGTTTCTTCGAATGTGAGTCCGAAGGAGACACAGGATCTTGCGGCGTTGGTTCTGCTTCCGCGTCGTTAGGTAGGTAATACCCCTTTTCGTGCTCGGGGACAGCGCGAATGGACTCAAGGGGGGCGAGGCCAGCAATGGCGGCCGTGGGAGGTGGAGGAGAGCTCATCTCTGGTCGGGGGATTTCTAAGTGCTTGACCAATGGTATTGGATATACGGATAGACTTACCGGATCCGGAAATACCACACATTCACTTTTTTTAATTATGCTAGAAATAAATTCTATCACGTGATACTTGATTCCCTCACCGTTTCGAACCAGTGCACATAGTTACCACTTCATAGTTTGGCAAATATGCGAGTGGTAACGTTACCTACACAAAGTACATACTAGCCATAGCCATTGGACTTCACTCTCCCGTGTGGGAACATCCCGGTATGGCCAATTTGTGAAATATTTTCTATATATCCGGAAATTTGAAGCCTTAACCGGATGAGGCTTAAAACTCTCCCGAACACTGCGCGGAAAGGACTGACAAGTACGACCGACGATCATCATGACGAAGGGTGGATTGTGATGTTAATGTCCATGTAGATTGTATGATTCGCCGAAGACAGCATGGATATGCTACGCATGAAGATGATACAACGTGGAATGCATCATCACCGCACAGCGACGACGACGACGACGACGACGACGACGATCCTGCCGTATCCAGTTCATATCGAAACCAACACATTCCAGAGACCACAGCGCTGGGTGAAGTGTTCATGACATTTGCCAGCACAAATGTGTCTCCACGTCCACGTGGCTCCATTACAACCCCCGCCACCTTACGCCCGTCCACGTCCTGGACTTGGGATGCCACTACCACGCGCCAATCCTGGCCATGGTACATGTACATGTTTGTCTGCACATGTTTTCTGCTCGCATGTTGGTTTGTCATCTTGTGGGTGTCTTCGTTGACCGCAGTGTCGTCGATTGCAACGACTCGACTCGTCGACCAGTGCTGTACCGCAGCCGTGGTCGTGGTGGCCAGTGCCTTGCTGTACGCATGCTTGTCGTGGCTGTTGATGCACGTTCCCACAACGGCTGACTTTGGTTTCAAGCTGTGGTCGCGACTGTTTCACCTTTCAATGACATCCCCTTCCATCCATCATCCCTTGGACGATGGGTACATGCGACCGCTCATCGAAATCTGCACGTGGGTGGCCATCGTGTTGGGCACATACGTCATGTATCGCAAACCGGTCGTCGCGGTGCTAGTCGGCGGCATCTCTGGGATTTGGGTCGTGGCAGTGGGCGACTTCTTTGTCGTGTACGTGCGCATCCACAGCGAATTTCAACGGCGGCAGCATCACGACGAAAACGCGGCGTCTCCGTGGCGGCTGCAGTACGCCATCACGACCGTGTCCTTGGGGTACATGGTGCTAGGCGTGGTTCGGCTCGTGTACAGTTTAATTCCGTCCACCACGAGCGTGGACGACGACGACGATGGCCAGAAGCGCATGGCGTGGCAGTACCTCCTGAGCGTGTTGATGGGAGTGTCGCTCATCGTGACGAGCGAGCTCTTGATGCTGTACGAACCTACGTGGCACGCCGGCATGGTGTTGCAAGCCCGCGTCGTGAATGCCAAAGCCAACTGGATGGTGCATCCGGTCCGGTCGATGGCCGAAGTCGCGTTTGTGTGTGGGGTCGCAGTCATCGTCAACGATTACACCGACAACATGGTGCTGTCGCTGCAGCTTGGCACGGTCATCTGTACGTGCTTTGTCTTGTGTGGCGAGTACGTCGTGTACCCAACGTTGCGCGGCAACTCGTTTGATGAGTTGAATGCTCCCACTATGGTACCTCGTGACGACCACTGGATCAAAGTATTGCCGCTGCTGTCATTGGCGGCGTTCATGCTGTACTACGTCGGTCGCCTCGTCGTCGCGTTCGTGTTCGTTGGACATAGCGACATGCTGACATCGGTCGTGGTCCCGTCGCTGTTGGACCTGACTCTCTTGGCTGTCGTGTCCAGAACCTGTCGTCTGAGCGTTGTATGGAGCCAAATGGTATCGTTACCCCGCCACAGCACACTTCAACCCCTTCGTACAAGTTTGGTAGTGCTCGCGCATGTGTGTTTCGTCGTGCTGCTCAGAGCTACGCCCACGACCACACATCTCCCGCGCTGGGCTCATTCAGTGGCGACGCTCATGTTTGACATTGCGCTCGTGTACATGCAACTGCTTGGGCCGGCGATCTGGGATGCTGTCTACTCGGTGGAATATGCGACGTCGTGGAAAATCCAAGTGGATTTACATCGCGCCATGTCGTGCACCATATCCGACTCGACCACTCGGCACTTAATATGGGACGTTCCAGACGAGTTGTCAGTGGAGCAAGGGCACGACCAACACGAACCTGGCCCCCGACAGCATAACTTGTCGCATGGGATACGCGCATCAACGTTGATCAACGTTTGCGTGGCCGGGATCATCATGCCGGTGGCGGGGTGGCGGTACGGCTACAGTCTTCTCCATCGGCTGTCCGGCGTCAGCGCCGTCTTGGCTATTTCCGTCTTGCTTGCGTCGTGCAGTGGCGTCTTGATCGGCGTCCTCACATGCTCGACGCATCCAAAATTCCGTCTGTTTCGGCGTGTGCTGGTGCTGGTTGTGACCCAGCAATTCGTATTGCATCCCGTACAAGTGTTTGTGCAAGCTGTCGTGTGTGTGGGGGTGCTGGTGGGGACCTATGCGACCTCGGGGTCATGGTCGACGTCCGTGTTGCTAGCGGCGACGTCGCTGGCCACTGTCATGGGCGGGAGTCACTGGGTCGTGCGTGGGCGGTTCGTCTTGACCGCGGCGACCTCGTCGGTGCCGTCATCCGATCAATCCACGGTGGCCGTGCTTGCGTTCATGGCGGTGCTCTTGACGTATGCCGTGGGTCTGAGTTTGTTTGTCATTTACTACCACATCGCAGACCGCATCGAAGTCGCGTTTTGCTTGGCGACGTTATCGGGCGTCGTGTTTGTGGCCGCGAGTGAATTGTGCATCATGTGGGCCCCCACCAGGGCGGCAGGGATCGTGCTGCAGACCCGCGTCACACATTGCCTCCGGAACTGGCAGCTCGAGCCGCTCAGGTCATTCCTCGAGTTCTTTGTGTGGCTCGGTGTCACGTACGGCACGTTTGTTTTGTATCAGGACGTGGTCGTCGCGCTGCACCTGGGGACGCTCTCTGGCATTGTCGTGACCCTAGCCGGCGAAGTGTTTCGCAGCCGGTGGTGGCATCCTTTTCCTATATCTGGTGCTTCTGGTGCCGACAGTCCCCCAGATGAGTCGTCCGTGCACCAACAGCGACCAAAGGTGCTGCCGCTGCTGCTTCTGTTTGCATATGTCGGCGCCGGCACGTTTCAGTGGATTTTCGAGCATCTGCGACGGCTCGAAGTGACGGTGGTGCTCGCAACGGTAGCCGGCATTGTATTTTTGTGCGTGGCGGACGTCTTGGCCATGTGGCAGCCCACGAGATGGGCCGGTGTGATCCTCCAAGATCGGTTCTTGAATGCGAGCGAACACTGGCAGGTATTGCCCATTTACCCAAAATGTGGACTTTTGTGCTGATTTGCCAAATCTATCCATCGATTATTCTTTGTACTGACCAGTATCACACTAATTTCAGTAACACACGAATTCGGTGTTGAATTGGTCGAAGAGTGGATAATTTGATTGGCCATTTGATTCGTGTTCTGGTTTTGGATTGGTCGTATATCGATTGTCTGCCGATTTGATGGTGCTTATTTGATTGAGCGCTCCACCCCAATTTCGAATCGACTTGACAATACATGTATATATATATATATACTGCCCACCTTTGCATATACGTCCTGGGATCAACGATTTCATTGTCAATCGTAATGGACATTTGGACATTTGGAGCTAATACAGTATGGTACCCACAAACCAAGGGACGACTTTGTGTGTATTGTGCTTTCGAGTGAAATTTCGTGTTGTGGCGTGGTTTCTCGTTCGAATCTAAAATACTTCAGATGAGCTCAAAATTATTAGCCAATCAAAACCCAGTCAATGAAATTCGTCCAATCAGATCGATTCTGAATCGATTTGGTCAGCGCGATTCGATTGCACCCCCTCCCCATATTTGTATATCAAATCGACAATACATGTTGGTTCTAAAACACGCTCGTGTCGATGGTCTTTACGTAGGTACATCCGGTGCGAAGTTTTGTCGAGTCAGGGTGCTTTCTCGGGGTAATCTATGGCAGCCATGCTATTTACGGCGATTTGACTGTGGCCGTACAGTGCGGCACGCTGTCGGGTATGCTCGTGACGCTGATTGGCGAGCAACTCAAGTCTCGTCGTCGCACCAACCTCCTCGCGCATTCCCCCACCATCTCCGGTATATGCTTGTGGAATCTCTAGCTGGCCATTTATTGTGCATTCACCTAAATTTGGACTTGAAGAGTCATTTCGCTAAATAGCTTTCGGATCTATTTGATCCTATTTAACCTTGCACACACTATACATTACAACGATTAGTATATATGTGGTTTTGCCCAATGCGGAGGGGTCAAACAACGTTTGGATTGGAAGAAATTCCACATCACGTGATTTGATTGGCTCAGGCGGTTCACTAATCGATTCTCCCCCAATCACTAATCGATTCTCCTAACACATTCAACGATTCTCCAGTTTCGAATCGATTTGACAATATATCATATATATATATATTGATGTGTGACACTGTAGACAAGCAAATCCTGCCGTTCCCGATCATCAGCGTGCTCGGGTTGGTCGGATGCGTCGCGTTCAACACGATTTACACACACCTGCGCAACATTGAGATGGCGTTCGTGCTGGCGACGACCAGCGGCGTCGTGTTCGTCGTGCTCGGCGATGTATTTGTCGTGTGGGCGCCCACGCGGTACGTGGGGCTGGTGGTGCAGGAGCGCGTGCTCCACTTCTCCCGCGACCTCCGGTCCTGGTCGTGGCGAAGTTATTGCGAGCTGCTGCTGTGCACGGGGGCCTTGTCCGCGTCGTACTGCTACCTCTGGGCCGGCGACCTGCTCGTAGCGATCCAGCTGTGCACGTTCACGGCCATCGTCGTGTGTGTCGTGGACGATCGCATCGTGCGTTCGATCCACGAATACGAACAGACGATGGTGCAGCAAGGCCAGTGGCAGTACGTACACATATCGGCTTGACAAACAGATGACGTTGACTTGCGACGACGTGGTGTATGTGTGTCGTAGTGTCCAAGACAAGTCGGACCTGCTCGCGTTGCCGTACGACGTGTTGTTTGAGATCGCGCGATGTCTGCCGCCCGAGGAACTCCTCGGCGTGCGCACGACATGCCACAAGATCAACGCGCTCTTGCGCGCCGAATCCAAGCGGTTTTGGCTTCATGCGACGCTGCGCCGGCAGTTTGGACTGACCAAGGCAAGGCAAGCCACGGCCTTGAATCCGTACCATCGATCGCTCATCATGGATGCGTGGGCCGCGATGGTTTCTAAACTGTTTGCCCCAAGGTACGATATTCGTCGTGGCAAACACCAGGGAGAGGCTTGTGGGGAACTATGCTGATCGTATATAATCTCATTTGTGTGATAGGGAGCCATCTGCGGTGCTGTCGTCCACTGTCGCACACAACCAAGCGTTGAAATGGGTATTTCTGAACGCCGACTGGATTCGGAGGCAAAATTTGCCCCTCCTCACGACCCCCGCCACCACTCTCGAGTACGTTGTCGCTCATGTTGTTGATGTTCTCTCAATATGAGGTTTTACGTCTATTTATGTGCGTAGACTAGAAGCCCATGATGCCGGCTTTGCCGTGTTCCGCCACATCCCAGACAAGGTAATAGCCATGTTGAAATGTCGTGATGTGACAGTGTTGCAGGTTTTATTAGGGATTGAAGTGACGAAAAACGCCCAGTATGTCACGACGAGGCTGACCGTACCCACGCGAGTGTATGCCAGCCTCCAAGCCGACCCGTTTAGCTTTGTCGTGTCCGAGACGCTGTACGAAGTCGAGGGGCTCTCGACTTGGTCGCTGGGCACGGTCGTGTTTGTAGCTATGGCGGTGGTGTGCTTGGGCCATGCTACGTCCGGGGTCGCCTTGTCGTTGTGGGGCAGCTAAGTAAGTGTTTCGACTGCATCGTTTGTACGATATTCCCGCGTACTACCTCAGAGGGGTTTAATACTGCGTATTATTAGTATTAATACTAACAGTAAGTACAGTATTAATAGTATACAATAGTTGGGGATTACGAAAGTAAT